>NC_092741.1:16297344-16413243 GCF_047496795.1 Chiloscyllium punctatum | reverse complement strand
CGTGCGGCAGCCATGACACACGTTGAGGCTGACCTTCGACCCCGCCCCCTTTGACCCGCCGCCATTTCCGCCGGAAGCAGCCTCGCTGTCCACGTCGCTGTGCGCGCCGCTTTCCGCTTTGTGAGCCCTCCAACATGGCGGCGGGGGGGAGCAGGAAAGAGCAGCGAGTGGGGGGCGTTCGAGGTAAAAAAAAAACCCATCAGCGGCGCCGGCAGCTGGGGACGGGACCTCACCCCCCACTCTCCCCTCACCCCCACTCTCCCCTCACCCCCCCACTCTCCCCTCACCCCCCACTCTCCCCTCACCCCCCACTCTCCCCTCACCCCCGGTCTCCCCTCACCCCCCACTCTCCCCTCACCCCCGGTCTCCCCTCACCCCCCACTCTCCCCTCACCCCCCACTCTCCCCTCGCCCCCCACTCTCCCCTCGCCCCCCACTGTCCCCTCGCCCCCCACTCTCCCCTCGCCCCCCACTCTCCCCTCGCCCCCCCACCCCCCACTCTCCCCTCACCCCCCACTCTCCCCTCACCCCCACTCTCCCCTCACCCCCACTCTCCCCTCACCCCCACTCTCCCCCCACTCTCCCCTCACCCCCCACTCTCCCCTCACCCCCCACTCTCCCCTCACCCCCCACTCTCCCCTCACCCCCCACTCTCCCCTCACCCCCAGACTCATACAACAGAGGAACACACTGGTCCAACTCGTCCCCCCGACCAGATATCCCAATCTGACCAAATACTGACAACAACAAAGTGCTGGGAATCACGGGGGGGAGCTAACTGACGTTTTAATGACTCTTCGTCAGTGCTAACGTGGAGGGGGCAGCATTTATGCAATGGTGGGGTTCTGGGTGTGGAGTGCTGGGGGAGGAAGGGCGCAGATTAAGTGATCAGAGTGTGACAGTGGCAGGACATTGGTGTGTCTAACTGCCAAAGTAGAAAGAGCAGACAGTCCCAATGGGTGGGGGAAGGGAGGGAGGGAGAGGACATGGTGATACAGAACACAAGTAAAGCGAAAAGAAAGGGAATAAGTGGGAGTCAGTTCGCAACCTAATATTAAAGTCCACATGGATGTACGGTGCCTAGTCTGGACATGGAATGTTGTTCCTTCAGTTTGTGCTGTGATACCCTGGAGCATTGCAGCATGTCGAGGACAGACAAGTGGGAATCCGAGCAGGATGCTGTGTTTAAAAAAAATGACCGGCTACGGGAAGGTCGCGATCATGCTTGCACGCAGACCGGAGGTGTTCCTCACCTAGTCTGCATTTTAGTTTCTCCAATGTAGAGTGGGCCGCATTGGGTGCAACGAATACAAGACACAGGATTTGAGGAGGTACAGGTGAAATGCTGCTTCACCTGGAAAAAAATGTTTAGGTGAGAAGGTGAAGGGGCAGGTTGCAACTTCTGTGGTTATATGGGAGGTGCTGTGGTGGGTGTGGGGAAATTGTGATCTCCAGCATTTGTTGTTTCAATACAGATTCCAGCGTCCACAATAATTTGTTCCTAACTCTGACCTACATCCATTTGCCAGCATTTGGCCCGTATCCCTCCAAATCCTTCCTTATCACATACCAATCGAGATGTTGTTTAAATGTTGTAATGTATCAGCCTCCACCACTTCCTTTGACAGCAGGTTCCTAACATGCACCATCCTCTTCATGAAATAGTTACCTCTCAGGTCTTTTTAAAATCTTTCCCCACTCATCTTAAACCTATGTTCTGTAGTTTTAGATGCCCCCCCCCCGAGGAAAACGACCTTGGCTATACAACCTATCTATACCCCACATGATTGTATAAACTTCTATAAGTTTGTTCTCCCCCCCCCCCCCCCCTCCCCCGTGCCTCCCACACTCCAGGGTAAAAAGTCCCAGCTTATTCAGCGTCTTCCTATAACTCAAACTCTCCAGTCCTGGCAACATACTTGTAAATCTTTTCTCTCTCTCACTCAACCTCTTGTTTCCCCCTTATTGCTCTCTTGTCTTTTTTTAGCTCATTTCATCATTAATTTCCATCCACTTAAACTCTGCATGTAATCTCTAGGCCAGCAGCTCAGCAGTGATTGACATGGAGAATATGGACGACACATCTGGTTCAAGTTTTGAGGATATGGGAGAGATGCATCAGGAACTGAAAGAGGAAGATGACGTTGGTGAGGAACCAGCACCAACAGAAGATGATGACAGTGCCTTCCTTGGTATGAGGGGGCTAAAAGGCCAGTTGGGCCGTGATGTAGCAGATCAGGTATGGATGAAGGTTTTGTCTTCCTGACGTCTAATGTTTTCACAAAAGGTGAAGTTCCCTTGTGATGTCTTTTTCCTGTTGAAATCACATCACGTTATTTGAATCTGGTTCTAATTATTAACGGCCTAAAGTACCACTCAATTTGCAAGCAATTAGGTATGGCATTGAATACTGACCTCGGTAATGCCTACATCTCATCAAAGAATAAAGAAAAAAGTCATTTTTATGTTGAGATTCTTAATACAGGCAACCTTTTTCCTTGTTCTTGTTCTCAACTTGCCTGTTTAGATTTTTCATGGCCTACATATGATACTAATCCTGTATTCCACCCATCGATAGTAGAAACGTTTCCTCTAAAGGTGTGCATCTGTCAGGTGTTTCTGTGCATGCTGATTGGCATGCCATGCGATGACTACTGTTCTTGGAAATGCTGCTGTGAGGCCTCAGAGGCTTGTAACAGCAGAAAAATAAATACAGAGAATGTTAGTGAGCAGTCACTGTTCTACTAGTTCACCCTTGGAAAGATTGAAGCCATTTTTCTTTGCTCATCCCACTAAAATGTGTTTCTCTTAAGCTAGTGAATCAGACCATTTGTGACCTCTGCATCTTGGTGAATCTCTAAACCACACATCCTGCACATCACAAAGACTACCTCAAAAATCCTGCCCACCACTGGTTGCATTCGTTAATTGTCAATTGCCCAAAAGTCAAAAATTATGAACAACAATCTCCAAATCGTATTTTTTTTAAAGAGGAGTCTCAATCTCTGCACTTATCTCAGTTCCTCTCATTAGGCCTTTACTGTGCCCATTTTCCGAGCCCTTTGCCATTTAAACTCCCCTGCCCTCTACCCTAACACACAATCTTCCCTTTTGTTGTTTTTCCCCTTTTCACTGTCTCAAGACTAATTATTTTCCTAAATGTGAGTTCTAATGAAAGGTCATGTATCTGAAATTCTAATGCTGTTTTTCTCTCTTCACAGACATCACTTGACCTATTGAATGTTTCCATCATTTTCTGATTAATTCTCAACAAATGTATTGTGATTTTGGCTATGTTCTATTTAGTTGCTTCATGACATAGTCATCTCTTAAATGGTCTGCCTTCTCTCAGTTTGGATTTTCTTTTGTAGGTGTGGCAGGCAGGCAAGAGGCAGGCATCAAAAGCTTTCAATCTGTATGGTAATATTGATATTCTCAGACCATACTTTGATGTTGAGCCTATCCAAGTTAGGAACAGGTATGTACTCCTCCCTTGTACTTTTTACAAACTTAATGGATTAATAAGAAAAAAGGTGAGATAGAATATGAAAATTGTAAGAGAGGTGCAAGCTATTCAACTCAAACCAGCCTGTTAATCTTTACCACCCTCATAATCCTTGGTCTTAATTCTGTGTGCCAGTTCTGTTCAATCTCTTTACCCTTTTATTGCAACCCCCTTTTTTTAGAAATTATTTTTATTGAAAAATCTTTCTTGGTGAAATTATAAAATTACGAAAATATAACAACAAAAACAACAACAATAAACCAACTACTGTGCTACTCTACAAAAGAACTCACAACAACTCTCAGTACACACCAATAAATAAATAACGCCATTCAGTGTAACAAGACCTCAGCTCTCAACCTTCCACGGCATGAATTATTAAACCCATGTTTGCTATAAATTCTTCCTCTCAGGACATTAGGCTTACTAAACCTAACCACCATGGCCAGACAAAAGCCCTAATTAAAATGGCAGACAGATCTGCTTCCAAATAATTCAAAAAGGGCTGCCATGTCTTATAAAAATTGTTTGTTTTCTGCTGCACCATATTTATAAGAAAGTCCAAAGGAATGTGTTCCATAATTAACTTATGTCACCCCAACAGACCCGGGGAGGGGAGGGGGGAGGTTCTCAGACACCCAGCACATGAGAATGTTCTTCCTTGCTCAAAAAGTGAGGATGCTAAAAAGCTGTCTCCCATGCACATTAAAGGGAGATAAATTCGGCAAACCGAGGAGAAGAGAAACCAGATCCATTTGACTACAGTCCCCTTGATCCCCTCTATGACTCCTGCCACAGCACTCCAGTGTGTACAGAGCCTGTGGCAGGACCACAAACAACGAATGAGGGTACCCGTATTTATTTTACATTTGGGGTAAATTAAAGATGTACCCCGCTTAAATTTTGGAAGACGATCTGGGGCCAGCTGAGCTATATGAAAAATCTTTAACTGCATAACATGGGCCCTCTTACATATCAAAATCTTCCTTGAATTCTCACAAATGTCCTCCCAAGTTTCCAGAGTGATCTCCACCCCTAACTCTCTCTCCCAAACCACCGTAATCGCTCAGTGTCACCGCGGTAACCCCCCCCCCCCCCCCCCAACCAATGAAGAGAGTACTCACTGAAGGAGTGCTCTTAGCCTGAAGCACCCTCTTTTCTGTATCAGATCTAAAACTCTCAGTCAGAAGCATAGTCTCTTTTCGAATAAAGTCCCAGATCTGAAAAAAATGGAAGAGGTCCCTGTTCGATAATCCACACTTACAAGTTATTTGATCAAATGACATTAATGTTTCATCTTCAAACAGCTCACTCAAACAACAGACTCCCCAATCTGCCCAGGACTTAAACCCGGGAACCATCGTCCCAGGCCGGAAACCTGGCATTCCAATAATGGGTGTATGGAAAGATGGTTTAGACATTTTACCCTCCATGTGTCTCCTTGCCGTCCACACTTTGACAGTATTAATAACTATCGGATTGCGGCATTGTTCCACAACTATCCTCATGTTGTCCAGAAACAACAGGTTAATAAGAGGACACTGCCCTGGGAGGCCTCAATATCCAATCATATTGACGCCGAGTCTTCACAGGCCCGATCTCTCACAAAAAGAAGAAAGGGAGCTCAATTGATATCTTCTGACATCCGGGAGATCCATTCCTCCCAACTACTGGGGCATTTGCAATTTCATAAGCTTGATGAAAGGCTACTTATGGCACTAAATAAAAGAACTAAACCAACCATTTAATTTCCGAAATGTTTGTCGAGGTAAAAGCAAGTGAAGCAACCGTAGAGGGTATAATAAGCGAGGAAGAACATTCATTTTAATAAGAGCAACTTGACGTAGACATGATATTGGCAGGACCCCACCCCATCTTTGAAGGTCTTGTTTAATCTTGTCAAACAAATGAACAAAATTAGCCTTGAATAACTGATCAAAATTCAAGGTAACAGAGAAGCTCAAATAAAGAACACTCCATTTGCCCACTTAAAGGGGAACCCACGTTCAATGTCTGGTATTCTCCTAAGATCCACCAGAGCCACAGCCACCACTTTTGAAAAATTGATATTATAACCTGAGAAAAAGCCAAATGAATTAATACATTGTATCAACTGGAATACAGGAAGAACTAGCCATTTGGATACAGAACTGGCTCAAAGGTAGAAGACAGAGGGTGGTGGTGGAGGATTGTTTTTCAGACTGGAGGCCTGTAAGCAGTGGAGTCCTCTATTTTTCGTCATTTAAATAAATGATTTGGATGCGAGCATAAGAGGTACAGTTAGTAAGTTTGCAGATGACACCAAAATTGGAGGTGTAGTGGACAGTGAAGAAGGTTACCTCAGATTACAACAGGATCTTGACCAAATGGGCCAATGGGCTGAGAAGTGGCAGATGGAGTTTAATTCAGATAAATGCGAGGTGCTGCAGTTTGGGAAAGCCAATCTTAGCAGGACTTATACACTTAGTGGTAAGGTCCTAGGGAGTGTTTCTGAACAAAGAAACCTTGGAGTGCAGGTTCAGAGCTCCTTGAAAGTGGAGTTGCAGTATGGGAGTTGGGAGGTCATGTTGCAGCTGTACAGGACATTGGTGAGGCCACTGTTGGAATATTGCGTGCAATTCTGGTCTCCTTCCTATCGGAAAATTGTTGTGAAACTTGAAAGGGTTCAGAAAAGATTTACAAGGATGTTGCCAGGGTTGGAGGATTTGAGCTATAGGGAGAGGCTGAACAGGCTGGGGCTGTTTTCCCTGGAGCGTCGGAGGCTGAGGGGTGGCCTTATAGAGGTTTACAAAATTATGAGGGGCATGGATAGGATAAATAGACAAAGTCTTTTCCCTGGGGTGTGGAAGTCCAGAACTAGAGGGCATAGGTTTAGGGTGAGAGGGGAAAGATATAAAAGGGACCTAAGGGACAACTTTTTCACGCAGAGGGTGGTATGTATATGGAATGAGCTGCCAGAGGAAGTGGTGGAGGCTGGTACAATTGCAACATTTGAGAGGCATTTGGATGAGTATATGAATAGGAAGGGTTTGGAGGGATATGGGCCGGGTGCTGGCAGGTGGGACTAGATTGGGTTGGGATTTCTGGTCAGCATGGACGGGTTGGACCGAAGAGTCTGTTTCCGTGCTGTACATCTCTATGACTCTGTGGCTGGGGCACGTGCTGGATTTGAAAGAAAAATGAGAAGATTATCCACATGTAATGTGATTTTATGCACCTTCAACCCTACCTTTGGGGCAGCTATATTAGGGTCCCCACAAAAGGCCTATGCCAGTTAATCAATCACCAATGTGAAGAGCAAAGGTGAGAGGGGACAGCCATGCTAACTGCCCCTACCAGTGTTAAAATTATCAGACCGTATACCATTCGTGAGAACTGCTACTGTAAAGGACCCTTACCCATCTAGTAAACATTTCACACAGGCCAAACTGCTCCAGGGTATAAAAAAGATACGGCCGTTACACCCAGTCAAATGCCTTCTCCATGTCCAAGGAAACCACCAATCCTTGAACTGACCGTTGCCGCCACCTTTCAATCTTGTTAAGCAGTCTCCTAACATTAGAAGATCTGTGACCGTTTATAAAGCCGGTCTGATCCTCCTTAATAATAGAGAGCAACACCCTTTCCAACCTCAATGCTAGAGTCTTTCATAAAATTTTAGAATCAGTTTAAAAGTGAGATGGGTCTGTAAGAAGCACGGTGTACCAGGGTCTTCCCTTTCTTGAGGATAAGAGAGATATTAGCCTCTCTCAAGGGTGGCAGGATGCAATCCCAACTATATGAATAGTTATACATCTGTAGCGTTGGTCCTGACAGTATATTTACAAATTCTTTATAAAACTCACTGGGCAAGCCATCAAGGCCGGGTGCCTTTCCACTTTGAAGTTACCTCACCGCCTCCTGTATGTCTTGGACTGTTAACGGAGCACTAAGGAGAGATGCCTGTTCAGCAGCCACACTAGGAAGATCCAAATTCATTTTAAAAAAGGCTCCATCTTATCCCATCTGTCCTCACAGCGTTCAGACTGATCAGTTCAAAGTGAAACATCTGAAACGCCTCATTGATCTTTTTAGCATCGTAAGTAAGAATCTCATTCCCTTCCCTAACAGAAGCAATAGACTGGGAGACATTCTTCTTCCTGACCAAATATGTCAAGTATTTACCTAGCCTATCACCATGCGCAAACAGCCTCTGCTCAGCAAAAAGAAGTTCCTCCCTTGTTGTATGCGTTAGCATGGAGTTTAAGGTGGATCGGAGAGCTGTGATCCACTGTAGGTCAACTGAGGCACTGATGGTCAACTGTAATGTGCTGTCTCGGCTGCCTTCAGTTGTGCCTCAAGCAGACGTTGCTGCTCTCCCTTCTGTCACTTCTGGTTGGCAGAGTATGAGATAATTATCCCTCTAGCATGGGCCTTAGCAGTCTCCCAAAGAATGGATGGATTACTAGCTGTACCTGAATTGGTGACCAAAAAAGCTTCAAATTCCTGAGAGAAGTATTCTACAAACTTGCTGTCCTTGAGGATAAAGGGATTCTTTCTCCAGTACCATAAGCCCATTGCATCACCTTTAATTCTAACCATTAAATACACCACTGCATGATCAGAGATGGCAATATTCCCAATCGAACAGGATACCACCAAATCTAACAAAGCCGCAGGAGTGAGGAAATAATCAATCCTTGTGTGGTATTTATGGAAAAGAATGTAAAATCTCTGCCCATAGAGTGTAAACGTCTCTAAACGTCTACCAACCCCAGTTCTACACACAGATCACCCAATTACTTAGATTGTGAAGAAAGCTTTTTTGGGGGCGGGCAGGCGGCCCTTTGGGCATTCTATCCAGCACAGGATCCATAAGGCAATTAAAGTGCCACCCCCTATAATAATATGCCACGGCGCCAAGACCATCAGTCAGAAATTTAAGAGGGTGGGCCGGAGGACAGTAGATATTCAAAGTGCCATATTCTTTGCCTTAAGAATAACAAACTGACCACACACATCTTTAACACAATATATTGAATTAAATGGAGAACCTTCCAGGCAAGTATTGCCACTCCTCTGCCCCTAGTACTACAAGATGAGACAAACATTCGATCAAACCCACCCTCCTGTTACTTAATGTTCCTTGTCATTAAGATGAGTCTTCTGTAACAGTGCAACATCTACCCTTTCTTTTCTAAGGCTCAACAACACCTTTTTTCTTTTAACTGGTGAATGAATCCCTCTGATAGTCCAGGTGCACCGTTTATAAGAACGCTGCTAACCAGGATCCTTTACGATCACATTTCACCTGCCAAGAGGAAGAATTTGTCTTACAGCACGCTGAGCATACTCAAAAGGAAACTCCTAAAGGAAACTCTACTTACAAAAAAGCCAAAAAAAGTAAACTAACTACAAAACACAAAGGTACTTAATGGGGGGCTCTACCCTTGCCCATAGAGGACGCTTACATTTCCCATGCACACCTCCGTCTCCCCCAAACCCAAGCAATGGAAGAAACCAAACAAAGGACATTGTAACCACACAAGTATAACAAAAACAGTGAGCACTCTGCCCAACCCTCACACTATATCAATACCACTCCAGCTCCGAGAGAAAAATAAAACCCACCAACAGCTGTTTTGGGAAAAGAGTGAAAGTGCAAGAAATAAAAGCAAGACAAAAAAAAACCCAAACACTATTGTCCATGTCCATAAACACATCTACATTATTTTAAAGTATCCAAGAAGGTTTTGGCTTGCTCCATGGAATGAAACGACAGCACAGTCTCCTCGTAAGTAATACGTAGCACCGCTGGGTATCTCATCGATTATTGAATACTGAGATCCTTTAACTTTCTCTGAACCTCATCAAACGATTTCCTCTTCAGGATCACTGCCACAGAAAAGCCCTGAAAAAACATTATCTTAGTTCCCTGATAGGTCAGGGCCTGTGGATCATTCCCCAGCCTTCTAGAAGTTTCTATGATTCTCTGTTTGTCCCTGTAGCATTGAAATCTTATCAGAACTGGGCAGGGGCAATCCGGTAAGCTCTGTCAGCCTTCACCCAGTTCACCTCGGCATCCCAGCCAAGAAATTGTGGCAACCAGTCTTCAAAAAAACTTGCTGGCTGCCCACCTTTTACTCCCTCTGGCAGGCCAATGACCCGGATATTTTTCCTCCTACCTTTATTTTCCAGGCCATTGACTGACTCAGTCTGGACCTAAATCCGTTTCTCAAGGGCCTGGATCTGCTCTGCCGAGGACTCAACCTCTGTCTCCAACGCCGTAGTCCACCGCTGAACCTCTTCAACCCACTTCCTGAGCCCTTCCAACTCCTGCTCATGCTGTTGCATCATAGTTGAGCTGGGCTCCAGTTGATTATGAGTCTTCCCTCATCTCCTGGATCAGCTGTCAGATTGCTCAGAGTTCCTCCACAATGTTCTGCTGTGCAGGCATTTCTTTCACAGCTATAGAGGGAGTTGCAGCTGCTTCTCCAATTACAGTCTCGGGCCCGCCCGCTGTTTTCGAGTTTCCTGAGTGTTCAGCCTTAGTCGTTTGCTTCCCCTTAGTCATTTTTGCATGCTCAAAAAACGATTTAAACAGTTGTTTTACCATATAACAATTTTCTTTTTAAAAAAAACTAAGGTCAGGAGCGAAAAAATATTACCACCTTGGGTTGGGGTGCAGAGCTCAGCAAGACTGATCTATTCAGATTGCCGCCATCTTGAATCCCCTGCAGCCACCTATTTTTAAGTGATGACTCAAACTCTGTCTCCAACGCCGTGGTTTGGCGCTGAACCTCTTCAACTCACTTCCCGAGCCCTTCCAAGTTGTTAACTCGACGATACATTCCACATCCTAATACCCTCAGTTTGTTCAGAAAGTACCCTCTCTCCAAAGACACCTGAATTGACACTTGTATCTATGTCCCATCTATGTAAAATCTAATTTAATACTGAGGTTTTTTGAAATCCTGTTTTACAGTTGCAGTTTGAAATGTAGTATTTATTATAACGAAAATTGATTTGACTTGCTCTTTAGGAGTGCCAGTATACAGAGATGGATCAAATGGTCGTCTCGTGTGCTGTAATGATTAATTGATTTCACGGACTCGACTGCAGTTGGATGTTCCGTGAAGATTCATTAATGAATTGAACAGTGATTTTCTGTTCCCATACTATGATACTCATCTTTTTTATTTGTCCACTGTAGTCCAGGATCTTGGAAATGTTAAGACTTTGGATTCTTGGCTTCGGGATCTGAACTATTTAATAGTTTTGAATACAGTAATTTTAGCACAAATGTCTTGTTACATAGTGTGGTGTGGAGAAGCCGATGTTGGACTGGGGTGGACAAAGTTAAAAATCACACAATGCCAGGCTCTAGTGTTGGAAGCTAGTGCTTCCAATAAACCTATTGGACTATAACCTTTTTTAAATTCACTTGTGGGACTTGAGTGTCGCTGGCTGGCCAATATTGATAGCCCATCCCTATTTGCCCTTGAGAAGGTGGTGGTGAGCTGCCTTCTTGAATCGCTGCAGTCCACTTGCTGAGGGTTGATCCACAGTGCCGGAAGGGGGAGAATTCCAGGAGTTTGACCCAACGACTGTGATGGAATGGCAATATATTTCCAGGTCAGGGTGGGGTTGGGTGATTGGCTTGGAGGGGGTGTTCCTAAATACCTGCTGCCCTTGTACTTCTAGATAAAAATGGTCGTAGGTTTGGAAGTTGCTGTCTAAGGACCTTTGGTGAATTTCTGCAGTGCATCTTGTAGCTAGTACACACTGCTGCTTCTGAGCACCGGTGATGGAGGGATTGAATGTTTGTAGATGTGGTGCCAATCAAATGGATTGCTTTGTTGTGGGTAGTGTCAAGCTTCTTGAGTGTTGTTGGAGCTGTACCCATCAAGGCAAGTGGGGAGTATTCCATCACACTCCTGACCTGTGCCTTGTAGATGGTGGATAGTCTTTGGGGTGTCAGGGGGTGAGTTACTCACCACAGTATTCCAAGCCTCTGACCTGCTCTTGTAGCCGCAGTTTATGTGCTGAGTCCAATTGAGTTTCTGGTCAATGATAACCCCAAGGGATGTTGACAGTGGGGGATTCAGAGATGGTAATACCATTGAATGTCAAAGGGTGGTGGTTAGAGTGTCTTTTATTGATGATGGTCATTGTCTGGCATTTCTGTGGTGTGAATGTTACTTGTCACGTGTTAGCCCAAGCCTGGATATTTTCCAGATCTTGTTAGATTTGAGCATGGACTGCTTGAGTATCTGAAGCGTCGCGAACACCGTGCAATCGTAGGTGAACATTCCCACTTCTGACCTTATGACAGAGGGAGTGTTGTTGATGAAGCAGCTGAAGATGGTTTGGTCTAGGACACTACTAGAGATGTCCTGGAGTTGATATGTCTGACCCTGCACAACCACAACCATCCATAACCTGGTATTATGTGATTTTTAACTTTTAACATTTTAAAATGTTACGTAGTGACATTTTATCCACTCAAAATCAGATGAAAAATCTCATGGCCTGTCCTAGTTTCAGTATCGATGTACTTGTGACTTCCATTTGTTCCCAATACAGGTTGCTGGAGTCTTTAATTCCAGTCCGAATGACCAATTTCCCTCAGGTGTGTATGTTTTTCCTTTTGTTTATATTGCACTCCAAGCTGTGCACCCTTATGGTCAGACTGTAGTCTGGAGCCTTGGCAAACATTTTACCTAAAATAACGATTCACATCAAACGCAATGCTGCTGTAAGTAATTGGAAAACGGTGTGGTGAGGGGTGGAGAATTAGAAATCTGGAGCTTTACATTCGTAAGTATTTTGCACGATATTGGTCCCCTTATTTAAGGAAGGACATTCATTGGAGACAGATCCGCGAAGGTTTGCATGACTAATACCTGGACTGTGGGAGTATCCTTATGAAGAAAGAATGGACAAGTTAGGTATGGAGCCCCTAGTTTGCTGGTGTAAAAGTTGCCTTTGTGAAAAAACATACAGGGTCCTGAGGGCTTATGACAGGGTTGAAATGAAGTGCATTTTTCCTCTTGTGGGAAAATCAAGAACTCATAGATCCTGTCTGAAAATCAGGAGTGGCACATTTGAAAAAGAGATGAGGCAAAACATTTTCTGTCAAAGCGTCCTGATTCTTTGGGGTTCTACCTGAGAAATTGGAGGCAGCAGTCAAATTCCTTATGGCCAAGGTAGATTGATACTTGTTCAGTAAAGGGATGAAAGGTTATTGGGGATCAGCGGGAATATGGATTCGGGGCAACTGTGATCTTATTGCGTGGAGAAGCAGGCTCAAATAACAGAATGGCTTACTCCTAGTTTGAATGTTTCTTTACATATTCCCACAGCCCTCCAACCAATGACAAAAGCTATTAAGATTGGGGTCAAAAAGTGTGGTGTTGGAAAAGCACAGCCAGTCAGACAGCATCCAAGGAGCAGGAGAGTCAATGTTTTGAGCGTAAGCACTTCATAAGGGCTTATGCTCAAAGCATTGATTCTTATAATCTTTCGGACGCTGCCTGACCTGCTGTGCTTTTCCAGCGCCACACTTTTCGACTCTGACTCTCCAGCGTCTGCAGTCGTAACTTTCTCCTAGTAAGACTGAGGCCAATTAAAACTTCCAGATCTGAGAACAATATGTTTTTGTTAGGCGACGGTATCAAGGGCTACACAACCAAAGAAAATGGATGGATTCAGACATACGCCAGCCATGACGTAATTGGTGGAACATGTTTGAGAAGCTGAATGGCTGATTCCATTTCCCACAGAGTTGAGATATCTGAGAGATGTTGGATACAACTGTTTGAAAAAATTCTTAGTTTCTTAGGAGTTTAACGGAGTACTATTTTGGATTAGCATTTGCTGATGTTTTGCTTCTCTCACAGAAAGTTGCAGGAGAGCTGTATGGCCCTTTGATGTTGGTTTTCACACTGGTGGCTATTCTTTTGCATGGGATGAAAACCTCTGGGACAGTAATCGTAAGTATCTTATTTGAGCATAGGGTGATGGTGTTTTACGAACTGTAGTTGCAGGTGTTGTGTAACAGTCACTGCTTTATAAAAAGTAACTTACAGAGTCAAGTACTTCGAGGCTTTTCAGCATGACATGAGTAGAAAAGCAAGACAATAAAAAATGGCACAGCAGTAGGCCATTCGGCCGCTTGAGCCTTCTCTGCCATTCATTAAGATCATGGCTGATCTGATGTTTCTCTCAAAAACAGAAGTTGCTGGGAAAACCCAGCAGATCTGGCAGCATCAGTGGAGAGAAAGCAGAGAAAAATGTTGCAGATCCTGTGTCAGCAGCCAAAGAGTTCCTAAGAAGGGTCACTGGACCCAAATCATCAAGTTGACTTTCTCTCCACTGATGCGACCAGACCTGCTGAGTTTTCCCAGCAATTTCTGATTAATTTTTGATTTTCAGCATCCCCAGTTCTATGGGTTTTTATGTGCAATATTCCTCACATTCACGTACCTGCATTTTTGCTGTAATTTTTGATTCCCCACTGATCACCTGATGGAGGCGAGTACAGGACGTATCCGTGGAATCATTTTCCACGGTTTCAGTTACCCGCAGTTTGCCACAGCCCTAACATGTTACAGGCAACCTTCCAGAACCAGGAGGCTGCCGGGAATGTGAGTTTCCCATTTAATTGAATGGGTTCGCTCCTGTCCCCAGTTTTGGGCTTCTACGGTAGGTCCTGGAATGTAATCCCACGGGTACAGGGGTCTAGTGTACAATTACAACATTGAAAAGGCATCTGAATGTGATTATAATAGGAAGGGCTTAGAAATATATGGGCCAAATGCTGGCAAATGGGACTAGGTCATATTGGGATATCTGGTTGGTGCAGACAAATAGGGCCAAAGGGCCTGTTTCTGTGCCGTATGATACGACCTGTCTCAGTCTAAAATATACGTAAGGACTCTACCCCACAGCTCTCTGTGGCAAAGAACTCCAAAGACTCTCCACCCTCAGAAGAAATTCCTCCTTATCTCAGTCTTTTATTCTGAGACTATGCTCTCTGGTCATGGGCATACCCATGAAAGAAAGCATCCTCTCAGTATTTATCCTGTCAAGCCCCTGAAGAATTCAATATGTTTTAATTAGATCAATTCGTGTTCTTCTCAACTCCAGTGAGTAGACTCCCAACTTGTTTAGCCTTTGCTCATAAGACAATACCTCCACATTATACTCCATTTGCCAACTTTTTGCCCACTTACTTAACCTATCATTTTCACTCTGTAAACTGTTTGAATCCCTCTCACGACTTGCCTTTCCACCTATTTTTGTGTTGTCTGTAAATTTGGCTACAGTACATTACGTTATTTTCTCCATGTCATTATATAATGTAAACAGTTGCAGCCACAGCACTGATCCCTGTGGAACCGCAAAAGCCAACAGATGTATATACCGAAAGTAATGTGATGACAAAGTTAATTAGAACTGAAATGAAGGGAATAAGAATCTCTAAATCATGTGGTGAGGGGAGGGGGCTCATGATGCACATTGTATTAAATCATTTAATTGCTATTTATATACCACTTTGAGTAAATGGTTCATGATGCTTCATAAAATACAAAAAGGAATGTTGCAACAATAAGAGTGCAGCTAGTGAGAAATGTTTATTCACAGTTAGTACTGGAACAGAAACTAAACACTTTACTGTCATTTATCAGTATTTAATATATCAAGGATTCTTTTGTCTGGAATTCATCAGAGAAGATATGGGCTGCATTTTATAAGATGGAGGAGCAGAAGTGGGCCATTTCTTTCAGTATCTTTGAATCAACTAAGCCCTCCTGATTTTTCAGAATAAATTGTTCCCACTGCAGGAATTTATGCTCCTTGCAACATTTGCGTCAAAGATACTGAAAGAAATGGGAGAATCCTTGATTTCTCACAATATTGTGTTGCTGTTATATTTTGTTGGTAAATGGCATGGATTCAGGTAAGGAAGATCCATTTGATAACACTAAGAAAATTTGTAGTGTGTCTCATCATTTGAAATCCATTTATGGAAAAGCTGATGATTCAAGGTAAAATGCTAAGAATAGTTAAGAAATTGGTTGAACAAAACGCTCTTGATTAATAAGGAGATCAGCGATTATGAGGAGAAGGCAGGAGAATGGGGTGAGAAACATATCAGCCATGATAGAATAGCAGAGCAGACTCTATGGGCTGATTGTTGCTCCTTTATCGTATGCAACTGTAGGTACTGAGCAGTGGAGGTATGTTGGGTCAGAACCAAATGGTGCGGGAATTAGTGATGAAACCCATTAAGTGACTTAGATACAGACACTTCAAATTGCTCTGTTATTGCAGGTAATTAAACTCATACACTTCAATCTGAAAAAACAAATTGGGAATTCCTAACCAAGTTGAGATGTTCAAATCAGCAGATCAGTGGTGAATGGAGTTAGATTAGAATAGATTCTTACAGTGTGGAAACAGGCCCTTCGGTCAAACAAGTCCACACTGACCCACCGAAGCGCAAGCCACCGAGACCCATTCCCCTACATTTACCCCTTCTCTAGCACTTTGAGTTTGAGTAAATGTAGGATCGATGTCAGTAATTGTTAAATGTCCCATATTCACCCAAAGATACGGGATTCTCCAGTCTCCAGGCCAATATTCTGGCCTCTCTAACTCCTCCATTAAACAGGTTAACTGACCAATTGCCTCACTGCTGTTTGTTAGCTCTTGTTTGCATAAAATAAATCGCAAATAGCTACAAAAGTTACGACACTTCAATGTCACTTAACTGTATGTGACATGCTTTGAGATAGTTGAAGTGCATGTTTTTGTATACACTTAATGGTAAGGTCCTGGACAGTGTTGTTGAATAAGGAGACTTGGGCCAAATGGCCTCTTTCCACACTGTAGGGATTCTAAGACTGTGAAAGAATCCTTGGAATAGTGAAGAATGCATTTGGTATGTTTGCCTTTATTGGTCAGTGTATTAAGTACAGGAGTTGGGAAGTCATGCTGTGACTGTACAGGACGTTGGTTAGGCCACTTTTGGAATACTGCATGCAATTCTGGTCTCCATCCAATAGGAAGAATGTTGTGAAACTTGAAAGGGTTCACAAAAGATTTTCCAGGAATTTGCCCGGATTGGAGGCTGGGGCTATTTTCCCTAGATTGTCAGAGGCTGAGGGGTGACCTTATAGAGATTTATAAAATCATGAGGGGCATGGATAGAGTAAATACGCTAGGTTTATTTTTTCCTAGGTTGGGGGATTCCAGAATTAGACAGCATAGGTTTAAGGTGAGAGGGGAAAGATTTAAAAGGGACCTAAGGGACAACTTTTTCATGCAGAGGGTGGTGCGTGTATGGAATGAACTGCCAGACAAAATGGTGGAGGTTGGTACAATTACAACATTTTAAAAGCATCTGCATGGTTATATGAATAGGAAGGGTTTAGATGGGTATGGGCCAAGTGCTGGCAAATGGGACTAGATTGATTTAGCATGTCTGGTCAGCATGGACAAGTTGGAGCGAAGGGTTTGTTTCAATGCTGTACAGCTCAATGACTCTAAGAAATTTTTCCTCATCTCAATCTTAAATGGGACGCCCCATATATTTAAACTTTTTTACAAACTTCTGGCTTGGTTCTAGATCTCTGGCAAGGACAAGCAATGTCACAGCATCTATTCTCTCAAGGTTTCAAGTTGTATGCACTTAACAGAGTTTCACCTTTCATTTGTCTTCACTAGACAATATATGGCCTTTCTGCTCAATCATTATTGATAGCACAGACTTCTTATCTCTTTGTAAATCTTTGTTGCATCCCACTCTACACAAGTATATTGTGCCTGAGGTAAGGAGACCCAAGTTATGCATAATATTCCAGATGTTGTCTCACCAAAGCCCTAAGCAACCACAGCAAAATCCTTGCCTTTACCACTCCAACTCTTTGTAGGAAAGGCTCACGTTCCATTGGCTTTCCTAATTGCTGTATCTACATTTTATTGTGATTTACTAATCTCTTACCTTTTGCAAAGTTTTCTCTCAAAGTGGATAGTTTCAAACTATCCCACATTATAGTCCATTTGCTACACCTTATCCAATTACTTAACCGTCAAAATTCCAAAGAAACCTCTTTGTATTCTCATAGCTTACTTTTTATTATTGGTAAACTTGGGTACAATATATCAGTACTATCTAAGCTTTTTATATCAGGTATAAAAGGTTGAGGCCTGAGTATTGGCCCTTTCAACGCCCCACAGGTTACTCTCTGCCATCCTCAAATTGAATAGTTTATTCTTCTTCCATTTTTCATCTGTTCACCAACTGACCTTCTCATGAGCCTGAGAAAATAGGGAGAATATACCAGGAGTCGGGGAGAAGCATGAACAGTGAGGAATCTTTTCAACTGATTAATTTTAAACAAGTGCAGTTGTTACAATCTCGCCCATTACTATTGTATGTTCCTGCAGAGAGAGGGCACACTTATGGGCACTGCAATCGGAACCTGCTTTGGTTATTGGCTGGGTGTTTCCTCCTTTGTCTACTTCCTGGGCTATTTGTGTAATGCACAGATTACAATGCTGCAGATGCTGTCACTACTGGTAAGTGTTGTGGGATGCATAATTAAACATTTGCGTTTTAATCAGAAAATAATTCAGATGTTTGGTCAATCACCTCTTCTGAAGATTGGAGATCTAATTCATTCAGCAGGGTGTTCCGTCTCAGACCACATTCAAGTGATTATTTGCAATGTTTGAGAGTTAACATTTGATTACTAAAGCACATTGATATCATTGGCAAGATTGCACATCCCGAGTTGCCCTGAAAAAAGCGCCCTAGACCATCTGTTGTGTCACAGTGCTATAAGGAAGGGAGTTCTGGGCTTTGACCCAGTGATAATGTAGAAATAACAATTTTAGAATGGTGTGTGGCTTGGAGGGGAACATGTATTTGATGATGTTTCTGGACTGCTGTTTTCTGAGATAATAGAGCTCATGGGTGTAGAAGATTGGAAGAGCCTTACTTGAGTATACCTTGTCAATAGTACACAGTTCTGCCTCTGTATTGGTGATGGAGGGAGTGAATCTCTTTACATAATGTGGATTGGCTGCTGATCAAGTGGGATACTTTGTCCTGGATGGTGCTGAGCTTCTTGAGTGTTGTTGGTGCTGTCAAATTTGGTCAAATGCTATGTTGATCTCGGGTAGTCATTCTGAAATGCAGCTTTTTAAACAAAACTGTAGTAAGGTTTACAGTCAGGTGATTCTGTCAGAATTCAAGCTGCTTATCAGTGAGCAGTTAATTGTTGTGCACATACCATTTGCTAGTGCTATCAATGACATCTTCCATCACTTTGATTGAGAGTCTACTGATGGGGAAGTAATGAGCAGAGTGGATTTATTCTGCTTTTAGTGGACAAGTCATAACAGCAAAAGTTATGGTTGGTATAAAACCTGGAAGTATTATGAACTGCTAGGATGATAGTGCAGAACTTCAAATGGACATTGACAAGGTGGTGGAGTGGTTGGACGAATGGCAGATGAAATTTGAAAAAAAGAAGTGTAAAGTGCTTTATTTTGTTAAAACTGACGCAAAAAAGGCGAGAGTCCAAAGAATTTGGTGGAGCACAGGGACCTGATGTATCTGCATAAATTATTAAAGGTGGCAGGATAGGTAAAGAGAGCAGTTAATAAAGCAGTACCTTGGACTGTATTAAAGGGTGTAATGTATAAGAGCAAGGCGATTATACTAAACCTGCATGAAACACTCACTCAGCCTCAGCTGCATTATTGGGTACCATGCTTTAGGAAGGTTGTAAACACATTGGAGAGGATACAGAAAAGATTTATGAGAATGATTTTAGGGTTAAGGATCTTCACTTATGGAGATTGGACAAATTGGAACTGTTTACCTTAAAGGTGTGTCTGAGGGAAGATTTGATGGAGATATTCAGAATTGTTGGGAAGAAGAGCCTGGACAGAATAGAAAGGGATAACCTTCTCATGGATGAAAGAATTGGGAACTGAGGGGGCATAGGTTTAAAGTAATTGGCAAAAGAAGCAAAGGTGTCATGAAAAGATTTTACACACCAAGTGGTAAGTGTCTGAGATGTGCTGCCTGACAGTATGGTGGAGGCAGGTTCAAACAAAGCATTTAGGAGGAAAATTGATAATTACCTGAAACATGAATTTGTGGGCTACAGGGAAAAGGCATGGGAGTAGCATTTGGTGAATTGCTCCTTGAGAGATCCGGCACATATACAACGGATCAAATGTTGAAATCATTCTATAATCACTCTGTTGTCAGGAAGATAACTGATGGTTGGATGTCCCTTAGTGAAGTTCTGTTTCTAGATGCCTGATCCCTGAAAACAATATAATCAGGTGGTGTGACAATTCAAACGATGAATGATATAGCCATTGTCTTATATGGAACTATGTGAAATCAGTATTGCTCTGTCCTGAATTAATTGTACTGCTTGTTCACAGGGCTATGGTCTGTTTGGACCCTGCATTGTGTTGCTTGTCACCTACAATGTTCATCTCCATTCCCTTTTCTATCTGTTGTGGCTTATCATTGGAGGACTGTCCACACTCAGAATGGTAGGCAATTTTTCCCTGTAACTATGTCCAGGAATCAGACGAGTTGTGATCTCAATATTATAGGCATTGGAGAAAATCTTTTTTTTTTAAAATATGGTTCATAACGATACCAAAATCGAGCTGTTAGACCTGTCCAAAGATTGAATTGCCTGGGACTTTTTCTATAGAGAACTAAAGGCTAAGTGGTAACTGAATGGGCATCTTCAAACTGATAAACTGGGTATAAGTAGCGAAGATAGCGGGAATCCAAAACTGGCAGTTGTTAGTATATGATAGCCATGAAAAAATCCAATAAAGAATTCAGGCAAAACCACTTCACCCAGATGTTAGAAGTGGGAACCATCTGTCACTGCTCTTGTGGCAAAGCCAAGTATGTACATAAGAAAGAAAGAATAAAAGGATAATACTAATGGGGAAGTTAGGTGGCAGCTCAAGGATTCTTGAACACCAGCAGGGAACTGATGGGCTGAATGGTCCATTTCTGTTTCAATTTGCTGTAATATTATGTTACTGCAGGAGAATAACAATGGGGTGGGAGGGGAGAACAATTTTATTTGCTGAAACTTATTTAAGGGTCTAGGAGACGTTTGTGCCATTTATTGCTCACTTAAGCACGAGCAAATGCTTTAATCTGTCTGTCAGAAATAAATATGTATGGAACGAATGTTATTCTATCAGGTTCAGTTTTCAGTTGTCTTGGAAGTGAATGCTCGCTAATGATTCAGACATATTAGGCTCTGAACCTTTCTTTCACAGGTCACAGTGCTGCTGTCTCGTACAGTTGGACAAACTCAGCGACTTGCTGTCTGTGGGATGCTGGCTGCCCTGCATATGGTCTTCCTGCTGTACTTACACTTTGCTTACCACAGAATTGTAGAAGGTACAGAAAAAATCCTCAGTCTATTAGGCTTACTGGCAGTGCCCTATAATGTTAAGACTATTACTAAGACATTGAGATTCTGGATATTTACTGGGAATTGGGATCTGCTTCTGTTCCATTTTTCCATGAAAAATCTGAACTATTTGTTTGCATTGGGTTCATTATTAGCAACCTTATAGCATTGAGAGGAAATTGAGACATCAAATTAACACAGGCTAATGTTTCACATTTCTTAGCAGCTGCTGCAATACACAATGTGAGAGTGGCCGCAGTTCACATTATAGTTTGGAAGCTGTGATTATCTATTCTACATCTACCTGAGAATGTGGAAAAGAGAATCAGAAACAGAAATTGTTGCAAAAATTCAGCAGGTCTGGCAGCATCTGGGGAGAAAAAGCAGAGTTAACACTTCAGGTCCAGTGACCCTCCTTCAGAACGCTTCCGGTTCTGAAGAAGGATCACTGGACCTAAAATATTAACTCTGCCTACTCGCCACACATTTCCTAATACATCTGATTCTTTTTCTCTTTTCCACATCGTCAGGTAGATGTAGAATATATAATTACAGCTTCCGAATTATAATGTGAACTGGAGCCAACTCTCACATTGTCTGTTGCAGCACCTGCTAAGAAATGTGAAAAATTATCCTGTGTTAATTTGATGTCTCCATTTTATCTCCATGCTATAGAGTCTGCCAATAATGAACCCAATGTAAGCAAATGGTTTGGACTGAGTTGAGTTTTTTCCGGCAATTTCTGATTTTGTTTTATTTCCAGTATCTGGAGTTCTTTGGGTATTTTCATTAATGTGGAAAACTCCAGTATGTCTGATTTGCAAAAAAAGGAGGACAAATTCAACCAGCCAATTCCTGTCCCATTAGTCTACTCTTGACAATCAGTGTCATTGACAGTGCTATCGAGCATCACTGCAAATGAGTGTCTTGCTCACTGATGCTCAGTTTGGGTTCTGAAAGACCTGCTCATCTCAATGCAGCCTTGGTAGAAGCATGGATAAAAGAGATGAACTCCAGAGGTGAAGTGAGACTCTTTGTCCTTGTCATTTGAGGCAGCATTTGACTGAGTCTGGCATCAAAGAGCCCTAGCAATATTGCAGTCACTGGGAATCAGGGAAAACTCTGCTGGTTGAGGTCATACCTAGCTCAGGAGAAGATGATTGTGCTGTTGAATGTCAATCATCATTGTCCAAGGATGTCACTACAGGATAGTGATCTCGGTCCAAACATCTTCAACTGTTTCATCAATAACCTCCCTCCACCATAAGATCAGAAGTGGGGATGATCACTGATTGTGTAATGTTCAGCACCATTTGTGACTTTCTAGATATGAAAGCAGTCCATCATATGCAACCTAGCTTAGGCAACATCCATGCATGGGCTACTGACTGGCAAGTAACACAAATAGCAGGTCATGACCATCTCCAACAAGAGAGAATTTAACAATTGCCTATTGATTACCAATGGAAATACCATCTCTGAATTCCCTCACTATCAACTTCCTGGGAATTGCTTGCCTTTCTTCTAACATTGGTGATGTCTTGTTTTAATTAACAAATAGAGCGCTTCCACTAATTCTAATTCTGTGGTTGATTTAAGATGTGTTATCACTGTTTATATTTGGTAAACTGAAATGATATACAAGTATGAAATGCTTCAAAATCTGTGTCACTGTTTTAACAGGTATCCTCGATACCTTGGAGGGACCCAATGCTGGGCCAGTGAGATATCCTCGGAACATACCAGAACTTTCCATCACTTTGCCGAACAGCTCGGTGAAATTGATTGGAACCAGCCAGAAGATGCATTGACTTTGAATTGATTTTGCTTCTTTCTCCCTTTCACCAACTCTCCATAGAGACATTGGATGTTTGCCGGGCTGTGTGCAAGGAAAGCCTTGTGTTTTTACTGTATGCTGCTTCGACAGCAGTTTGTATTCTGTAGATAAACTCTCATCGTGGTGGTGCAGGCAGGGGCATGGTTGTCAATTCCACTCCATCTTAATTGATCAAAATAATCTGTACATAATTGAGCTGTAACCTTTTAAAGATACAAATATCTGTGTCTGTGTATGTTTAAAATCTGGTACTATTTATGTTTTTACTCAGTGCTTACAAGGGATGCTGTACAGTTCATGGCTGATTAACTAAATCACATTCTCCTGCTCAGGCAGGAGAATTTCCACAAAACATATCTGCTCCACCTCGGAGTCATCATAAAATGCCACTCTCCCTTCATCCAAAACAAACCAATTCCCATCTTCCTCCATGAGAAACATAACCTACTGTTTCTAAATTGACTAGTGAAGACAATGTCTCAGAACTAGATTGTGCTGTTAGCTCATCCAAGATATTACAGCTACGCACAGTACCTCAAAGCTAGGGAGGGAAGATCCATCTTGGATTCTCTTCTGTCTACTCGCCGGGCACCTGTATTGGGCGCTGATAAAGACAGGGGGCTGTCTCGGCATCAGAGTCTGTTAGCCTGTTAATGCCCCCTGTCAAGGCTGAAGTATACTCAATAATTGCTCAGTGAAGGACAGTCCTTGGGAACCTCTCCATTCGGGAGTCATTGCCATTGGAGAGAGGGGAGAAATTTCAGATTGAAGTAAATTGTTACAAATGATGAATTATTAATGTACAACTCAGTGTGCGATGTAACAGTGGCACTGTTTTTAGTTGGTACGCGTTATTACTTATTTTCAGTCTGTTTTCCAGCTCTCTCTTTCAGTTCATATTAAACTGAGGCCAATCTTCCCTCTTCAGTTGGTGTGAAATTTCCCAAAGAGTTCTTTTTGAAGATGAGCAGAGTAAGTCTCCTGGTGTCTTAGCCAATATTTAACACCTGAACAGACAATACAATCACAGGTAGTTCTTCTATAACACGATGGTTATGTTCTTGTGCAACCCTGCATTATAGAAAAATTGCAATTTAGAAACCGTGCTTAAAGTGTTGGCGATGTAATCACATCGAGAGTATGGTGCTGGAAAAGCACAGCAGGTCAGGCAGCGTCCAAGGAGCAGGAGAATCGACATTTCAGGCAAAAGCCCTCCCTCAGTAATCGCATTACAGCCAACAGACTTTTTAAAAATTTGCGCTTTAGAAACTGTGTCCTCAATTCGTCATTTGTGTTCCGGCAAATTTGCATTAATGAAACATACGTTATGGCAGAACAACCTGCACTTATTTTGTTGCTGTTTTAATGATCTTTGTGTAAATCAGCTACATTGCAACAAAAGCACTTCATGCAATGTAAATATTTTAGGACATGCTGAGATCATGAAAGGTGCTGTATAGATTGAAATATTTTTCCTACTTGTGCAATGTTTTTAATCTTGGTGGTACAGTAAGCTTTGGCATGTAAATGGCCTGGAGCTGGACTGGGAAACTATTTATCACAATGTAATATTTGGTACACTTTAAAATGCTGCATTTGCAAGTGTGACTGCTCTTGTCTGGATCATCATTAGAATCCATTTCAGAACTTGACATTGCTGTTTGTATCTATTTTGTCATTCCCATATTGCTGACATGAACTGCCATCTGTGTGCCCACTGTTGGTTATAGATCTGTTTGTGCTTCCCTGCTTCCCCACTGCTGCTACTGTTCTCCAGCTGTTTGCACTGCATTTCCCATAACTCCTGCATTAATACCAATCCATCGGTGGGAAATGAAGGGTAGAGCAAGTTAGCTTATGATAATTAAAAGTTGTTAAAAGGCAAGAATTGTAAAATCAAAAGATTTGACTTGAAATGTAATTTTACTTCTGTGTATTTCAGTATCAAAGGTACCTGTGCCTTCATGCTATATAGAAAATGGGTGGTACGAAGGCTTGAACTTTAGAATGAGAACATGAACTAAGTGAATTCTGTGATCTATAACAACAGAAAGGGAAGCAGGATTGCTCTAGTCTTTGTTGAGGTATGGACAGAATGGGACCTTGTACAGGATGTGACTGATTGGGAGTGCTGTTTCAGAACATATGAAGTTTGTTATTAGCTGCGTTTGTAAGAGTGCTCTTGAAGCTAACAAAATACTGAGAGGTTTGGATGAAGTAGACATGGCGAAGTGTTTCTACTAGTAGGAGAGCCCTAGGACCTGAGGGCACAGCCTCTGACTAAAGGGACAACTATTTCAAACTGAGATGAGGATTTCTTCAGCCAGATGATAGTGAATCTGTGGAACTCATTGCCACAGAAGGCTGTGGAGGCCAAATCATTGAGTGTATATAAGACAGATAGGTTCTTGATTAATACTCAGACATTCTATCAGCAACAACTAATATTTATAGAACATCTTTCACAAAGTCAAGCAGTTCTATCACTGAGCCACATGAGAACTTGTTCAAAGACAAGTATCTCAAAAAGTCATCATGGTTGTTATGGAAACACAGTAGCATAATGTAAGACCTATCAAACAGTAATGAAATGAATGACCAGAAAATCGGTTTTGTCTTACTGTTGGTTTGAATGAAAAATATTGTACAAGAACTCAGGAGAACTGCCCTGCTGTTCTTGTAAATAATAGTATGGGTATTTCACATTTCCTTATGTGCACAAATTAGGCCTTAATGCAACAAATAAACTGAAAGACAGCACCTTCAATACTAGTGCTCTCCCTCTTCTATTAGCTGAAGAATCAACCTGAATTGTCTGTTAGTCAATGAAATGTGTTTTGAACATTTGACAAAGTTGAGCCACACTTGATACTTTTGCCAATCTGTTTCAATGCAGCTACAGCGCTGGCATCTGCCCAGGTATGTCATGTACACAAACAGGGCACATCTAACCCGGGTCAATTATGAATCTACTCTCTCAAGTAGTAATAAAGTGGTGGAAGGTGTCATTGACAGTGCTATCAAGCAGCACCTGCTAAGCAATAAGCTGCTCACTGATGGCCAGTTTGGGTTCTGTCAGGGCCACTCCGATTCTCACCTCATTACAGTCTTGGTTCATACATGGTCAAAGGAGCTGAATTCCAGAGGTGAGTGTGACAGACCCTGGCATCAAGCAAAGCTGGAATCAATGGGTATTATGGCAAACTACTGATTGGAGTCATACCTGGCACTGAGGGAGATAGTTCTGGTTGTTGGAAGTTAGTCATCTCAGCTCTAGGACATCTCTGCAGATTTTCCTCAGAGTAAAGTTCCAGGTTTAGCCAATTAGCTGTTTCATCAATGACCTTCCCTCTATCATAAGGTCAGAGGTGGGGATGTCTGCCAATGTGCACAATGTTTAACACCGTTTGTAACTCCTCTGATACTGAACCAGTCAGTGCTCAAATGCAACAAGGTCAGGACATTGTCCAGGCTTGGGCTGACAAGTGGCAAGTAACAGTTGTGCCACACAAATACCAGACAATGACCATCTCCAATAAAAGCCAGTTTAACCACTGTCTCTTGACATTCAATGGCACCACTGTCACACAATCCCCTACTATTAACATCCTTTGATACTATTGACCAGAAATTCAATTGAACTTATCCCAAAAACACAGTGGCTACAAGAGCAGCCAGGGGCTAGGAATACTGTGGTGAATAACTCAACTCTGCCTGTCCACCATCTACAAGGCACAAGTCAAGAATGTGCTGAAATGCTCCTCATTTGCCTGGATGGGTGCAGCTCCAACAACACACAAGAAGCTTGACACCATCTGGGATAAAGCAGCCTGCTTGACTGGCACCACATCCACAATCATTCACTCCCCCCACCACCACTGATGCTGTGTACGATCTACTGCAGAAATTCGCCAAAGATTCTCACCTTAATCAGCACATTTTAACCCACTTCCATTTGAAGGACAAGGGCAGCTGATATATGGGAATACCATCACCTGCAAGTTCCCCTCTATGCCAAACACTGCCTAACTTAGAAATATATCACCATTCTTTCATTGTAACTGGGTCAATGACCTGGAGTTCCCTTCTAGTGGTATTGTGGGTCAACCCTACAGCATATGAACTGCAAAGGTTCAAGAAGGCAACTCACTACTACCTTCTTAAGGGTAACTAGAGTCTGACAAGAAAAATGCTTGTCAGACAGCAAGGTCCGCATTTCACAAGTGAATAAAAAACACTGAAGTTCAGCAGCTATGCAGTGTTACTGGTGAATGAGGCCAGCTCAGTCAATGGAACCCACTGTGGGATGGATACCTAAGTCAGGCTGCTACTTCTCAACAGCAGTTCTGCCTGCAACACCACCTTCTCCAGTCTATTCCATCACTATTTTCAAACTAATAAAATTATGGTCACAGCCCCAAAGTGTTCCCCCACTGCCACCTCAGTCACTTTCCCCGCCTTATTTTCCATGAATAGGTTCTGTGTGATCTAATCTTGCTAACCAATCTGCCATGAGGAACCTTGTTGAATGCCTTTTCTTAAATATTGACAAATCAGCCAACCTCTAGTCTTCCAGCATCTCTCCTGTGGCAATCGATGATACAAATATCTCATCAAGCCAGGCAGCATAAGGAAGTGGAGAAGTTGACGTTTCACGTGTAATTTTTCTTCAGGACTAGAGGTGGGTGTAGGGGGAGCTGCAGACAAAGGGGGTAGTCGGGGCAGAGTGGTGAATTGGGGAGAGACGAAGATAGGTAGAGGGTATGACCTGGTTGGTCAATGGGAGGAATGAATCTGGTTGGTGGCAGGGAGCAGTCGAAGGGAGGGGGAGGGGCTGGGAAGGAAGTCGGGTGATGGGAAGGTAAGTCTTTCAAACATTGTAACTGTACCCACTTCCACCATATTTTTTAGATTAGATTCCCTAAAGTGTAGAAACAGGCCCTTTGGCCCAACAAGCCAACACTGACCCTCCAAAGAGTAACCCACCCAGACCCATTTCCCTCTGACAAATGCACATAACACGAAGGGCAATTTAGCATGGCCAATTCACCTGACCTGCACATCTTTGGATTGTGGGAGGAAACTGGAGCACCCAGAGGAAACCCGGGTAGACACGGGGAGAATGCAAACTCCACACAGCCAGTCGCCTAAGGCTAGAATCAAACTTGGGTCCCTGGCGCTGTGAGGCAGCAGTGCTAACCACTGAGCTACCATGCCGCCCCATATAAATAGGATGGGCCAAATGACATCTTTCTACATGTAACAAATCTGTGATTCTGGAAGCAAAGTGAAACACCATTACTGGTGGTGTTTGATAAAATGTGGAGCTGGAAAAACACAGCAGGCCAGACAGTATAAGAGGAGCAGGAAAGTCAACAATGTGTTACAGATCAGCCATGGTGAACTGAATTGAATTGAATTGAGTTTATTGTCATGTATACCAAGGCACAGTGAAAAGCTTTGTCTTGCGAGCAATACAAGCAGATCACAGAGTTAAGTAGCATAAATAGTAAATAATAGATAAACAACAGCAAAAACAAAAACACAGGTACAGGCAAATGTTAGGAGTTTGTAAGTCCATTCAGTATTTGAACAACAGTTGGGTAGAAACTGTTACAGAAACCGCTGGTGTGTGTGTTCAGGCTTCTGTACCTTCTCCCTGATGGTAGAGGTTGTAGAAAAACATTGTCGGGGTGGGATGGATCTTTAAGAATGCTAGTTGCCTTTCCTTGACAGCAGGCCTGGTAGATGAATTCTATAGATGGGAGGTTGGCCTTTGTGAGTTCACCACTCTCTATAACCATCTCCGATCTTGAATGATCCAGTTGCCATACCAGGAAGTAATACATCCAGACAGAATGCTCTCGATAGCACACCTATAAAGGTTGGCAAGGGTAATTGCTGTGTCATGCCAAATTTTCTCAGCTGCCTGAGGAAGAAGAGACGTGTTGGGCCTTTGTAGCCAGTGCGTCAACATGAAGAGTCCAGACAGCTTGTTGTTGCTAACCACTCCCAGGAGCTTGACAATCTCCACTCGTTCTACCTCTGTGATGTTAATGTGTAGGGGGGCATGAATAATATCCCGCCGAAAGTCAATAATGAGTTCCTTGGTTTTGCTGGCATTGAAAGTTAGGTTGTTCTCAGTGCACCATTTTTCCAGATCTTCCACCTCTCATAGTCTAGTCTGTTTCGTCGTCATGTGAGATTCGACTGACCATGATGGTGTCATCATCAAACTTGTAAATGGCATTAGTCTATTATTTAGCAACGCAGTCATGGGTATACAGTGAGTACAGTAAGGGGCTGAGTACACACCCCTGGGGGGCTCCAGTGTTGAGTGTTAGTGAGGATGAAATATTATCCCCAATCTTCTGGAAACTGAGGATCCAGTTGCAGAGAATGGGGCTTAGTCTGAGATCACTAAGTTTAATAATCAGTCTCAAGGGATAATGAGTTGAAGGCTGAACTGTAGCTGTTCTTGGTGTCAAGATGTTCTAGGGAGGCGTGAAGGGCAAGTGATATGGCATCTGACGCGGATCGGTTGGTCCAATAGACAAATTGGAGTAGGTTAAGAGGAATGGGGAGGCTGGAGTGGATTAATGCCATGACCAGCCTTTCAAAGCACTTTATGACCACCGAAGTTAGGGCCACTGGGCAGTAGTCATTGAAGCATGCTGCATGAGCCTTCTTAGGCACAGGGATGATGTTGGCCGTCTTGAAACAGACAGGGACAGTGGCCTGCTGCAGGGAGAGGGTGAAGATGTCAGAGATGACCTCTGTCAGTTGATCTGTGCATGCTCTGAGTGGTCCCATTGCTTCCCTTGGATTCACACAAAGGAAAACTGATCTGACCTCTGATGCAGTGACTGTTGAGATAGGTTCATCAGGACTTGTCGGAATAGATGTTACCTCTCTGCTCAAAGCGAGCATAGAAGGCGTTGAGATGCTCTGGGAGGGATTTGTCATTGTCTGCTACCTTGCACTGTCTCTTTTTAGAACCTGTGATGTTATTCAGTCCTTGCCATAGTCACCGGGTGCCAGTCTGGGTCTCTAGTTTGGATCGGTATTGGTCCTTGGCTGTCTTAATGGCTCTGCAATGGTCATGCTTGGATTCCTTATATTTGAGTGGGTCTCCTGATCTGAAGGCCTCACGTCTGGTTTTTAGCAGGTTCTGTAGGTCCTGATTCTTCCAGGGTTTCCTGTTGGGGAACACCTGGATTGACTTCCTCGGTATGCAGTCCTCCACATTGGTCTGGTACATCACAAGGAGCTGAATCGACTTCTGTTTCCATACTGGTCGCTGTGGTAGTTGTGCATGATCAATCCAAACTATGAGAAGCAGCAGAAAATCTCTCTGGGACTGAATGTAAAGAAAAATAATGGAAATTTAAATATGCAGCAGGGTTGAGTATATTTAAAGGCAGAAACAACAGCCAAATAGAGTCATAGAGATGTACAGCACAGAAACAGACCCTTCGGTCCAACTCGTCCATGCCAACCAGATATCCTGACCTAACCTAGTCCCATTTGCCAGGACTTGTCCCATATCCCTCCAAACCCTTCCTATTCGTATACGCATCTAGATGCCTTTTAAATGTTGCAATTATACCAGCCTCCACCACTCCCTCTGGCAGCTCATTCAATACCTATTGTGTGAAAAAGTTGTCCCATATGTCCCTTTTAAATCTTTATCTTCTTACCCTAAACCTGTGCCCTCTTGTTCTGGACTCCCCCACCCCAGAGAAAAGACCTTGTCTATTTATCCTATCCATGCCCCTCATGATTTTGTAAACCTCTATAAGGTCACCCCTCAGCTTCCAACGCTCCACAGAAAACAGCCCCAGCCTAGTCAGCCTCTCCCTCTAGCTCAAACTCCTCTAACCCCGGCAACATCCTTATAAATCTTTTCTGAATCCTTTCAGGTTTCACAACATCTTTCTGATAAGTTTCACAATATCCTTCCGATTAAGAGGAGACCAGATTTGCACGTAATATTCCAAAACTAACCAATGTCCTGTACAGCAGCAATATGACCTCCTAACTCCTGTACTCAATACTCTGACCAATAAAGGAAAGCATACCAAACATCTTCTTCACTATCCTAACTACCTGCGACCCCACTTTCAAGGAGCTATGAACCTGCACTCCAAGGTCTCTTTGTTCAGCAACACTCCCTAGGACCTTACCATTAAGTGTATAAGTTCTGCTAAGATTTGCTTTCCCAAAATGCAGCACCTCACATTTTTTTGAATTAAACTCCATCTGCTACTTCTCAGCCCATTGGCCCATCTGATCAAGATCCTGTTGTAATCTGAGGTAACCTCTTCGCTGCCCACTACACCTCCAATTTTGGTGTCATCTGCAAACTTACGAACTGTACCTCTTATGCTCACATCCAAGAAAAGATTTACAAGGTTCTTGCCAGGGTTGGAGGGTTTGAGCTATAGGGAGAGAGCTGGGGCTATTTTCCAGGAGTGTCGGAGGTTGAGGGGTGACCTTATAGAAGTTTATAAAATCATGAGGAGCATGTATGGAAAAATAGACAAAGTCTCTTCCCTGGGGTGGGGGAGTCCAGAACTAGAGAGCATAGGTTTAGGGTGAGAGGGGAAAGATATAAATGGACATGAGAGGCAATTCTTCAACTCAGAGGTTGGTACATGTATGGAACGAACTGCCAAAGGAAGTGGTGGAGGTTAGTACGATTGCAACATTTAAAAGGCATCTGGATGAGTATATGAATAGGAAAGCTTTAGAGGGACATGGGCTGGCTGCTGACAGATGAGACTAGATTGGTTTGGAATATCTGGTTGGCATGGACACGTTGGACTGAATGGTCTGTTTCCATGCTATGTGCCTCTATTACTCTAAGTAGGAGATCAGAATTGCACGCAATATTCTAAAAGTGGGTGAGCCGATGTCCTGTACAGCCGCAACATGACCTCCCAACTCCTGTACTCAGTACTCTGAACAATAAAGGAAAGCATACCAATTGCCTTCTTCACTATCCTAACTACTTGCGACTCTGCTTTCAAGGAATTATGAACCTGGACTCCAAGGTCTCTTTGTTCAACAACACTCCCTAGGACCTTACCACTAAGTGTATAAGTTTTGCAACATTTACGTATTTGCTAAGATTTGCTTTCCTAAAATGCAGCACCTCACATTTATTTAAATTAAACTCCATCTGCCACTCCTCAGGCCATTGGCCCATCTGATCAAGATCCTGTTGTAATCTGAGGTAACCTTATTTGCTGTCCACTGCACTCCAATTTTGGTGTCATCTGCAAACTTACTAACTGTACCTCTTATCCTCACATTCAAATCGTTTATATAAATGATGAAAAGTGGTGGACCCAGCACCGATCCTTGTGGCGCTCCACTGGTCACAGGCCTCCAGTCTGAAAAACAACCCTCTGTCTTCTACCTTGGAGCCAGTTCTGTATCCAAATGGCTAGTTCTCCTTGTATTCCATGAGATCTAACCTTGCTCACCAGTCTCCCATGGGGAACATTGTTGAATGCCTTACTGAAGTCAATATAGACCATGTCCACTGCTCTGCCCTCATCAACCCTCTTTGTTACTTCTTCAAAAAACTCAATAAAGTTCATGAGACATGATTTCCTACGCAGAAACCATGTTGACTATCCCTAATCAGTCCTTACCTTTCCAAATATGTGTAAATCCTGTCTCTCTGGATTCCGTCCAACAACTTGCCCACCACCGATGTCAGGCTCATTGGTCTATAGGTCCCTGGCTTGTCCTTACCAGCTTTCTTAAATAGTGGTTCCACGTTTGCCAACCTCCAATCTTCCAGCATCTCTCCTCTGACTATCGATGATACAAATATCTCAGCAAAAGGCCCAGCAATCACTTCCCTAGCTTCCCGCAGAGTTATAGCATCAGGTCCTGGGGATTTATCCACCTTTATGCATTTCAAGACACACTGCAGGTCCTCCTCTGTACTATGGACAGTTTTTCAAGATGTCAGGCGAAAGTAGGCACTGCAGATGCTGGGGATTGAGTCAAGATGAGAGTCATTCCTGATGAAGGGCTTTTGCCTGAAATGTCAATTTTACTGCTCCTGGATGCTGCCTGACCTGCTGCGCTTTTCCTGCACTACTCTAATCTTGACATTTCTCAAGATGTCACCATCTATATCCCTACATTCTATATCTTCCATGTCCTCCTCCAGAGTAAACGTTGATACAAATTACTCGTTTAGTATCTCCCCCATCTCTTGCGGCCACACAAAAGCTGTTTTGCTGAACTTTGAGGTGCCCTATTCTCTCCCTAGTTACCCTTAATGAATTTGTAAAAACCCTTTGGATTTTCCTTAATCGTATTTGCCAAAGCTATCTCAAATCCCCTTTTTGTCCTCCATTCAAGGCTGAGATATAAATTTTTAATCACTCAGGAAATCAAGGATTTTGAAGGCAGGAAAGTGGAATGAGATCAACATGATCTCACCAAATGGAGGAGCAGATTCGGTGGGTCGACTGCCCTACATCTTTTCCTGTGTCTTATGCGGCATTGAATACGTCTGTACAACAATATTTTGGAATGTATTGACAAGATTGGATGAAGTTAACACAGGTTTATGAAGGCAAATCATGCTTAACAAAATCTACTGGAGTTTTGTTTTGAGGGTGTAACTGGTTGAATAGATAAGAACCGGGGACTTTGGTGTACTTGGATTTTGCAAAACTTTGGAAGGTGCCATGGAAGAGATTATTGATCAATGTTAGTGCATGAGATAAGGCAAACAAAGGGCGGCACGGTGGCTCAGTGGTTCATAGCGCTAAAGGACCTGGGTTCGATTCCACCCCCTAGGGCAACCCACTGTGTGGAGTAGGCACATGATCCCCGTGTCTGCATGGGTTTCCTCCCGTTTCCTCCCACAGCCCAAAGATGTGCACATTACGTGGTTTTGCTATGCTAAATTGCCCATAGTGTTTAGTAATGTGTAGGTTAAGTGCGTTAGCCATGGGAAATGTCAGGTTACAGGGAAAGGGGGTGGGATGCTCTTCGGAGGGTTGGTGTGGCCTTGTTAGGCTGAATGGCCTGTTTCTGCACTGTCAAGATTCTATAGTTAATACATTGCATGAATTCTGACAGGGATGAAACAGGAAGAGAGAATAATTGGGTCTTTTTCCAAGTGGCAGGCAGTGACTAGTGAGGTACGAAAAGGACCCAATACTTGGGCCCTGGCTGTTCATTAGAATAAAGAAGAATAAGTAACAAAATAGCAGAGGATCAGGCTCTTTGGCCCTCCAAGCCTGCACTGACACATTTTGCCCTTCCATACTAAATGCGTCTTCATGTATAGGATCTGTATCCCTCTATTCCCTTCCTATCCATGTCTTGGTCCAAGAGCTTCTTGAAGGCTACTATTGTGCCTGCGTCCATCACCTCCTCTGACAGTGCAATCCAGACACACACCAGCCTTTTTGTGAAATATATGCCTCACACATTTCTTTTAAATGTCCCCCCACCTTGAACCTGTGTACCCTAGTAACTGACTCCTCCACCCTGGGAAAAAGCCTCATGCTTTCCACTCTACCTATGCCATTCACAATCTTATACACTTCTATCAGGGTGCCCCTCAACCTTGTGGGTTCTTGTGAAAACAACCCCAGCTATCCAATATTTCCTCATAGCTAATATTCCCCCATACCAGACATCCTTGTAAACCTATTCTGTACCTCCTCCAAAGCATCCAAATCTTTCTGGTAGTGTCGAGACCAGAACTATACGCAATAAATCCAAGTGTGGCCTAACTAAAGTTCTATAAAGCGGAGACTGAACTATAGTTCACAACCAGCAAGCCCAAAATGAAGCTGATACATGAGAGGAGGCTTGTAGAGGAGAGAACAATCACTCCATTCCAAATCAGAAATGCTGAAATCTCGTCATTTGTTCTGCTTCTCCCCTCCCCCATCCTCTTTGATCCAGTCCCATTTAAAGGCTTACCAGCTGTCAGGGAAAATCCACAATTAAGATGTTAAGTTGCCTTTTCAGAAATGCTGACAGACTTTAATGCGGTGGGGGAGGGGGAGGGGGAGGGAAGAGAATATATATAATTGTTTGGGAGACCACCCTTTGTGGTAATGATACATATTCATAAGCTCTTGGCGATTGAATGGAGAATGTTGAAGCACTGGTCTGTACACCTTGGGAGCTGTGTTCAAGTTACATGAACTGTCACACAGACAGAACCAAAGAATCTCCTCTGGAGTGGGAGGGTTGGGTTTCTCTACAGTGCATGCAGTTAAACAGCTGTGGTTCAGTACTGGTCTCTCTCTCTCCTACTCCAGCCTAAACAAGTGAAGATAAAGGCAATGGGTCATAGAGATGCAAAGGGTATATGGAAAAGGTTTAAACCTGCCTCAATCCAGTGCTCTTTAGCTGATTATTTTCAATGGATTAATGAATATGAAAAATACATCATTGTTTGTAATATGCTTTGATATCTCATGATCATGAAAGGTGCTATATACACACAAGTCTTTCTTGCTACAATTATAAGAAAAACAGTGCCCCAAAATCCCAGTGGTAATGAAGTTAAATCCAACTTGCATTACATCATCTACACAATAAGATTTGGTTGGTGTGTCATCCTGTCGTTTCCCTCCCCAGTCAAAACAAAATGCTCAGAGACACAGTATAGTTTTACCTCCATCTTTATTTCAGGCCCTGGAGGGAGAGGGAATGATTGTCCACGTACACAGAGTCATGAGTTCACAGTCTTTGGTGGAACAATAGTTTCTCAATGAACTATATAGTCATTTTACAGGGAGGAGCATCCAGATAAGGCAACATACATATTAATTGGGTGACCATTACAATCAGCGAGTGTCAATATTAAAGATTAAGCCATCTGCTGTTACACAATGAATAACTGGATTTGCATGATGAATACTTTTGACCTTGTTGAAAGATGTTACGTACAGAATGCTACCATATCTTGTTAAATGGCTGTACATAATTTGTTTTTCTACCTTGTTAACCCACTACCCTTGCCTGATTGTTAACTGTAAGTTCGTATCTGATCTGAGTCATGCTTCGCTGAACCTCTTGTTTCACAAACCTCAAGCCATAACTCTTTCACTGCCTGCTTATGCCCAATACACATTCTCATTCCCTCCTTTTATCATTTCATGATAACCAGTTTTCATAAGACTGACAGCCAGTATTTGGGCAAGTTATTGATACACAACATTCAATGATTATAACAAAAATTACTAGTCCATTACAGTAATCAGAGTTTGGAGAATCCTCCCATGTGGAATAAAATTAATCAGTAAAGTTCTTAAATCCGCAGTCGTTAGTGACCACTCCATCCCCTCCAAGTCGAGTGAAAATGAGCCAGTTCTCCAAAATCTCCTTCAGTAAAGTCCAACCTGAAAACAAAATCCAGCCTGACCTTGCACACCACTCCACAGAGAAATTGGATTTCTTGAATACGCTGTTAAATGCTTTACAAAACTGACAAGACTTCCATCCTTGCGGAGATGCTTCAGATGGAGGATACCAGCACATCTGAGCATGCAGTGCAGCAGCTACAGCAGTGGGACAGGTGAATGCAGCATTCTTTGCTTCTGCTCTGCTGTTAATGTAACAAAACCAACCGTTTGTTGTAATGTTAGCTTGATCAGAGAACCTTCATATCCCTTAAATGATTGAAAGAGAAGGTAAAGCACATGTGGTTTAATGTCCATATGAAGGCCACTGACAAAAAGCATACCAACCTCCTCTTTACTGTTTTCCTATCTTCTTCACTTTTTGTGCTCATGACTGGGGAGCTGATTGAATCTGTTGGATCAGGTTGTGGAGGGGTGAGCGATAGTGCAAAGGAATGCTTTACCTGTGAATGGAGAAACTCTAGAGAAAATGTTAGCTGCTGAAAATAACTGCAATTCTGATCTCAGTCCCTCCTTGCCAAGGTGGTTCTCAGTATAAAGACAGTCACACATTTAACTACACTAAATTGTATGTCAACATTCTTTGAATTCTTGAAATCTTTTACTCTGTTCACTATTTATGACATTATCAAGTTTTATGCAATCCATAAACTTCCAAATTTTACTGCCTAAACAATTCAGTCAATTATAAACAATAATCAATGATCCTAAAATTAAACCCTCGGCAGAACCTCATTCAGGTTATTCAAAACTTATTTTCCTTTTAACAAATTGATATTTGGCTAATGTGAAAACCAAACCATCCCACCACCAAACCATCATCTCCCAAACCATCCATAACCTCATCACCTCAGGGGATCTCCCATCCACCGCCTCCAACCTCAGTCCCACAACCCCGCACCACCCGTTTCTACCTCCTGCCCAAAATCCACAAACCTGACTGCCCCGGCCGACCCATTGTCTCAGCCTGCTCCTGCCCCACCAAACTCATCTCTGCATACCTCGACACGGTCCTGTCCCCCTTAGTCCAAGAACTCCCCACCTACGTTCAGGACACCACCCACGCCCTCCACCGCCTCCATGATTTTTGCTTCCCCGTTCCCCAACGCCTTATCGTCACCATGGACATCCAGTCCCTGTACACCTCCATCCCCCAACACGAAGGACTCAAAGCCCTCCACTTCTTCCTTTCCCGCCGTACCAACCAGTACCCTTCCACCGACACCCTCCTTCAACTGACTGCACTGGTCCTCACCCTCAACAACTTCTCTTTCCAATCCTCCCACCTCCTCCAAACCAAAGGAGTAGCCATGGGCACCCGCATGGGCCCCAGCTATGCCTGCCTCTTCGTAGGATATGTGGAACAGTCCATCTTCCGCAGCTACAATGGCACCACCTTTTCCTCTGCTACATCGATGACTGTATCGGCGCTGCCTCATGCTCCCACGAGGAGGTTGAACAGTTCATCCATTTTACCAACACCTTCCACCCTGGCCTCAAATTCACCTGGACCGTCTCAGACTCCTCCCTCCCCTTCCTAGACCTTTCCATTTCTATCTCGGGCGACCGAATCAACACGGACATTTACTATAAACCGACCGACTCCCACAGCTACCTAGACTACACCTCCTCCCACCCTGCCCCCTGTAAAAACGCCATCCCATATTCCCAATTCCTTTGTCTCCGCTGCATCTGCTCCCAGGAGGACCAGTTTCAATACCGTACAACCCAGCTGGCCTCCTTCTTCAAAGACCACAACTTCCCCCCAGACGTGGTCGACGATGCTCTCCACCGCATCTCCTCCACTTCCCGCTCCTCCGTCCTTGAGCCCTGCCCCTCCAATTTCCACCAGGACAGAACCCCACTGGTCCTCACCTACCACCCCACCAACCTCCACATACAGCGTATCATCCGTCGTCATTTCCGCCACCTCCAAACAGATCCCACCACCAGGGATATGTTTCCCTGCCTCCCCAATCAGCGTTCCGAAAAGACTACTCCCTCCGTGATTCCCTCGTCAGGTCCACACCCCCCACCAACCCAACCTCCACTCCCGGCACCTTCCCCTGCAACCGCTTGAAATGCAAAACTTGCGCCCACACCTCCCCCCTTACTTCCCTCCAAGACCCCAAGGGATCCTTCCATATCCGCCACAAATTCACCTGCACCTCCACACACATCATTTATTGCATCCGCTGCACCCGATGTGGCCTCTATATTGGAGAGACAGGCCGCCTACTTGCGGAACGTTTCAGAGAACACCTCTGGGACACCCAGACTAACCAAACCAACTGTCCCGTGGCTCAACACTTCAACTTCCCCTCCCACTCCAACAAGGACATGCAGGTCCTTGGACTCCTTCATCGCCAGACCATAGCAACAGGACGCCTGGAGGAAGAGCGCCTCATCTTCTGCCTAGGAACCGTCCAACCACAAGGGATGAACTCAGATTTCTCCAGCTTCCTCATTTCCCCTCCCCCACCTTGTCTCAGTCCCAACCCTCGAACTCAGCACCACCTTCCTGACCTGCAATCTTCTTCCTGACCTCTCCGCCCCCAACCCTACTCCGGCCTATCACCCTCACCTTGACCTCCTTCCACCTATCGCATTTCCAACGCCCCTCCCCCAAGTCCCTCCTCCCTAACTTTTATCTTAGCCTGCTGGACACACTTTTCTCATTCCTGAAGAAGGGCTTATGCCCGAAACGTCGATTCTCCTGATTCTTGGATGCTGCCTGACCTGCTGCGCTTTTCCAGCAACACATTATCAGCTTATGTGAAAACTGTCAGGAAAAGTATTTTCAGAATCTGGAACAGCAAGAAGACAACAAACTGTTTCCTGTGCATTAGCACTTGAAGAGACAGTTTCAGTTCAGATTCAAATCTCAAATATTCATGGGAAACAAATGCTGAATATTTTAAAATATGTTCTCCAAGTGAAACTTCCCAAATAAAATAGTCGGAATTACTTTGGTAGCGATCAACATTCTTTGAATTTGCAATATAAAGAGGGCCAATGAAGTCTTGACAATAATTAACCAAATTTAAACAGCTCAGCCTAAAGTTCTAATATTCTCTAGAAAATCTTAACAAAATCTAAAACATCAAACTAAAAATGCACTCTCCTTTTTGTAAACACTCTGCATTGTAAACACTCTGCATTGAAAACACAGCAGCAAAGATATTATAATACAATACTCTCATCTGGTTAAAACATGACCACTGACCCAACTGTTCCTTTTTAAACAGGCATTGTAGAATTTGAAACAAATCAGGGGGGCTCAAGACACTCAATCAATTTGCTTGAAGGTTACAAGTTTGATCACTTTAAAAAGGACATAATGTTGTACAAATTCAATGTAAAAACAAAATCTGCCCCATTACATAGCCCACAAAACACATTGAATTGGCAGCCTGATTTAAATAAGGCAAAACAATTACTTATAAAAGGATTTTCTGAACCAGTTTTTTAAACCAAATTTTTAAACATGAAACACTCTCATTATGGCACAATTTACATTTCGTTTACAGCGTTAATTTCAGCATTTCTCATTTTAAAATTTATTCTTGCATTCTCTCACTGAAATTATACTTATAAAAAGAGAAAACGCTCACAGTAGACCACATGGTGCTGCAATCCAAGCCACTCTCTTCCCCCAGAACAAAGACTCACAAAGTCTCAAATTTCACCACTAGGGGACTTTAACCCCTTTCTCACTTTACTCCTCACTGGGGCTTGAACTGCACTTAAACACAGAGAACCCAAATCCCAACTGAACACAGAAAACTCAATTTCCACTTGAATACAGAAAATTCGAACCCCAGTTAAACACAGAGTGGTCTAATCCCAATTAAACATAGAAAACTCAAATCCCGATTAAACACAGAGCTCAAACCTTGCTTAAACACAGAGCGTGAAGCTGACTTCAACACCGAAAGCTCAAACCTCAAATGGAACACCTGAAGCTCACGTAAACACAGAAAGCTCCAACTTCAGCACAGTGCAGAGGACTTGAACCTCAAATCAACCCACCCAGTAGAGTCAAACCCCAATACCTCATAGAGGACTTGAACCTCAATCAAACCCACCCCTGGGGACTTCAACCCCAGTACTGTGCAGAGGACTCGAACCTCAGTCACAAAGAGCTCAAACCACAACCAAACCCACCCCAGATGATCCAAACCCCAGTACCGCGCAGTGGACCTGAACCTCAACCAAACCCACCCCAGGGAACTTTAACCCCAGTACCACACAGAGGACTCAAACCTCAACAATCCCACCCCAGGGGACCCTAACCCCAGTATCATGCAGAGGACTCAAACCTCTGCCTGCCAGCGCGCTTGCAAAACTGTGTCTCTTGACTGAACCAATTACCGTTAGAGGAATCCCTAGAATAGAGAGCGTTTCAATGAGGAGACCATCTCCAGCACACAGGAATATCAAGAGGGACCAAGGTTTAAAATCTTACCTTGTGGGCCCTCGAGACACCGATGTCCTGGGCGGCCGCTGACATCGTCCAATTGTAACTATCCATTTAGATCCTGTTGACTACGCCAATATTGTCATCCTGCTCCCCCCGTCAGTTGAAGCAAAATGCTCAGAGACAGAGAGTAGTTTTCGCTCCTTCATCTTCATTCCAGGCTCTGGAGAGAGAGCGAACGATCACCATGTGCACAGAGACATGAATTCACGGTCTTCTCTGGAACAACAGTTTCTCAATGAATTATTAGTCATTTTACAAGGGGGAGCAGCCAGATAAGGCAACATGCATATTGATTGGGTGATCATTACAATCAACGAGTGTCAATAGTAAAGATTAAGCCTTCTGTTATTACACAATGAATAACTGGCTTCACATAATAAATACTTTTCACCTTGTTAACTGATGTAACATACACCTTGTTAAATGGTTCTACATAATTAATGCTTTTCTACTTTGTTAACCCATTACCCTTGCCTCCAGCACCCCATTGTTAACTGTAAATTCTTATCTGATCTACTTCCTGCTCAGCTGAACCTCTTGTTTCACAAAACTCAAAACTTAACTCTTTCCCTATCTGTACTCAGCTGAACCTCCTGTTTCACAAAACTCAGAACCTAATTCTTTCACTTTCTGCTTATACCCTATACACATTCTCACGTGGGGAGTGGAATATTAATTAAATATCTGATTTATTTTTTATTCAATGTTAGATTGTTCAACACAGCAAGAACAGCTGACTGCCTTGCCAACAATATTAGTCTTAATGTTTTTGGGGAATTGGAATTGTTCTGATTAAGTAAGATGGAACAGCTATCTGGTGTTAGTAGTTTTACATCTGAGATAGAATTATGGGTTTAGTCCAGAAAGTGAGATCAAACATCAAGCTGGATTCTCTGATGCAGGACTCTACTGAGGGAATGACCCACGAATGACATCTGATCCATGGCCAGATAAAAATGATTCCATGGTAATACTTCAGAGAAGAGCAGGGATTTCTCCCTGTATTCTGGGCAATATTTATCGCTCAATCTATGTCACAAAAACAAATTAATTAGTTATTATCCCACTGCCATTGTTCCCTCATGGGCAGCAAGTTCCAGGTTATGAGATTCACTTTAAAAAAAAGTTCATCCTCTGATCCCCCTTCATCTCTTTCTCAAAACTTTAAACCTATGCCTCCAAGTAGTTGTACCATCACGTAGCTTTCTTTAGCTATTTTATTCCAATCTGACATAATTGTGTGCACCTCTATCAAACCGATCCTCAATCTTAGCTCCAAGGAAGAAAATCCCAGCATCTCTGACCAAAATTGTCGTTAAATTTTCTCATCTTTGAAACCATTGTGGTAGATTTCCCACGCTATATCTTAAGAACATTCACATGGTGACAGTTAAGAATAGGATGCCGTGCTTTATTTGTGTCTTAACTAGCATTTTAGAAGGTTCAGGATAGCTTTCCCACTTTATGAAGTCCATGATCCCATGTGCATAACTAATCACCCTCTCTGACCTATCACCATAACCCCCCACCTACATCTACCTATTGTCTTCCCAGCTACTTCACTCCTAGCCCCACCCACACCCTCCTATTTATCTCCCAGCCCACTTTCCACTCCCCCCCCCCCCATTCTCCTGCTTGTTGGATGTTGCCTGACCTGCTGTGCTTTTCCAAAGACCACACTTTTTGACCCTCTCAAAACACTCCAGCTACATTCATTGGAGTTTGGAAGAATGAGAGGCGGCTTGGTTAAAACGTATAAGATTTTTAGAGGATTGACAGAGTAGATGCAAGAAAGGTTATTTCCCCTCATGAGGGAGAGACCCAGAGGCCATAATTACAGAATTACAGTTAAGACAGAGATGAGGAAAAATTCATTTTCTCAAAGGGTTTTCTCAGTCATAGAGATACACAGAATGAGCTCATCCATGCCAACCAGATATCCTAAATAAATCTCAGCCCATTTGCCAGGATTTGGCTCATATCCCTCTAAATCCTTTCTATTCATATACCCATTCAGATAGCTTTTAAATGTTGTAAGTGTACCTAGGGAAAAGACCTTGTCTATTTACTCTATCCACCCCTATCCTTCCTATAGCAGGGAGACCAGAAATGGACACAGTATTCCAATAGTAGCCTAACCAATGTCCTGTACAGCCGCATCATTATCTCCCAACTCCTATACTCAATGCACTGACCAATAAATGCAAGCATACTAAACACTTTCTTCACTATCATATCTACCTGTGCTTCCACTTTCAAGGAATTATAACCCTCACTTCAAGGTCTCTTATATAATTATTTACTGCAGAAGGTTGTCAATGCTGGATTCTTACATATATTCAAAGCTGATTTTTAATCAGTAAGGGAATTGAGAGTTATGGGGGAAAGGTGAGAAAATAGAATTGAAGTTTATTTAATTAGCTGTGATGTCATTTCACATCACCTTTTAGCTCTGGGTGCCATGTTATAAGAAAGATTGAAGAAATTGGGACAGTTCTTCTTGGAGAGAAGGAACCTAGAAGATCTGTTAGAAGCTTTTAAAATCATGAGCAGGCTGGATAGAATAGATCAGGAGAAAGTGTTCCCACTTGGTGGGCGGCACGGTGGCACAGTGGTTAGCACTGCTGCCTCACAGCGCCTGAGACCCGGGTTCAATTCCCACCTCAGGCGACTGACTGTGTGAAGTTTGCACGTTCTTCCCGTGTCTGCGTGGGTTTCCTCCGGGTGCTCCGGTTTCCTCCCACACTCCAAAGATGTGCCGGCCAGGTGAATTGGCCATGCTAAATTGCCCATAGTGTTAGGTAAGGGGTAAATGTAGATGTAGGGGTATGGGTGGGTTACGCTTCGGCGGGGCGGTGTGGACTTGTTGGGCCGAAGGGCCTGTTTCCACACTGTAAGTAATCTAATCTAATCTAAAAGAAATGAAGAGGATTTGATCTGCAAAAAAATGTTTAGTATGGCCAATTCACGTGGCCTGCGGGAGGAAACCAGAGCACCTGGAGAAAACCCACACAGACATGGGGTGAATGTGTAAACTCCACACAGACAGTTGCCTGAGGCTGGAATTGAACCTGGGACCCTGGTGCTGTGAGGCAGCAGTACTAACCACTGAGCCAATATGCCGCCCATTCTTCAGCAATTCATTCCATACACAAATACTCTCCTCACACCTAAAAATAAGCCTCCTAGTTTTGAACTCCCCACCCCATGGAAAAGACCATTGTCATTCACTTTATCTATGCTACTCATAATTTTATAAACCTCAATCGGTCACCCCTCAACCTCCTACACTCCAGTCTATTTTTATATCTCAAACCCTTCATTCCCAGCAACAGATTGGCAAATCTTTCCTGAATCCTCTCCAGTTTAATATCCTTCCGATAACAGGGTGACCAGGACTGTATCCAGTATTGCAGAATAGGCCTCACCGACATCCTGTACAACCTCAACATGATCTCAATTCCTATACTCAAAGGTCAGAGCAATGAAGGCAAGCACACTAAATGCCTTCTTAACTACTCTGTCTATCTGTGATACAAATTTCAAAGAATTATATACATGAAACCTTTGGTCTCCCTGTTCTACAACACTTTCCCACGACCAACCATTAATTGTATAAGTCCTATTGTTATGGACTAGGCCAGACCACTCAAAATATTCTTGAGCAGGCAACCCAGATCATAACTTTGCAATTTGGTAAAGTGAGAATTACTCGGAGTAAGTTAGCTAGGTTGACTGCTAGGTTTTAAAACAGACAGAAATTTATTCACAAAATTACACAATGAAACACAAAGAACAGATTAAAGAACCCCTACAGAACTCAGTCTATCCAAGCTAGACTTAATTATGCCGTTCTGAATATATGCAACAGTCCCAATAAGCAAACCCCCTTAAACCACAGTTAACAAAAATGGAACAGATGCTTACAGGTTAAGGTTAGAAGGGCAGAAGGAGAGAGAGAGTTTCCACACAGCTCATTGTTGAACTCCCAACTAGTTCTGGACTGAACTGTTCAGCTAGAGAGCTGACTGCTCCCCTTTCATTATATGGGTCACTTCTAAAACATGACCACTTTGGTCTGAAGGTTCATCTGTTTACATATAAACAAGAAGGCCTTTCAATACCCTTTAATCTCTCGACCAAACCAGTCTAACTAGCACCAGAAGCATTTATGATACCTCTGAAAAAAAGACCAAGGACATAGTATCCTTGAGAAAATGAACAGCTTTTAGAAAAAAAGGAACCAGCATATGTGACACTATCCTTGTTTGTATTACCAGAATGCAATACCTCACATTCATCCAAATTAAACTTCATCTGCCATCTCTCAGCCCATTGACCCAATTAATCAAGATGACTTTGTAATTTTAGATAAACTTCTTCACTATCCACTATACCATTAATTTTGGATTCATCTGCAAGCTTACTAACCACGCCTCCTATATTTTAATCCAAATCATTTATATAAATGATGGGAAGAGAGGTTGGATAGATTGGGGTTGTTTTCATTGGAACAGAGGAGACGAAGACAGAGAGCATAATTGAAATGTATAAAATTATGCAAGTCCTAGATAATGTAGGTAAGAAGAAACATTTCCCCTTCGTGGAAAGTCAATTACTTGGGGGGATAGATTTAAGGTGAGGTTTCTAGAGATGTGAGGAAAAAGTCTTTCACCTGGAGGGACTTTCATACGTATATGTTGGATGTGTGGACATTCCACATGAAGGGCTTGTGCCCAGAATGTTGACTCTCCTGCTCCTCGGATGCTGCCTGACCTGCTGTGCTTTTCCAGTGCCACACTTTTCAACTCTGACTCTCCAGAATCTGCAGTCCTCACTTTCTCTTACGTGATGACAAGATCTGGTGTATGGGGGTTGGGGGAAGAATGTGGCAAAAGAACCTCAGGCCCTCAAATTATTGAACTCAATATTGAGTCCTGAAGGCTGTAGGATGCCCAAGTGCAAAATGACCTGCTATTCTTCCAGTTTCTGATGAGCTTTGCTGGACCACCGCAGCAAGCCTGACAAGGAAATGCTGGCCAGGTAATACAGTAGTGTGCTGAAGTGGCAGGCAACAGAAAACACATTGTCATTTTTGTGCATTGAATGTTCTGCAAGGTAGTTGCCAATGTTTCATCTCCACGATGTACAGCAGACTGCATTGTGAGCACAAACACAGTAGACTTGATTGAGTAGAATGCAGATAATCAATACTTCACCTGGAAACTGTGTCAGGGCCTTGAGTAGTGAGGAGGGAGGAAGTTAATGGGCGGGTGTTACACCTTCTGCAATGGCTTGGGATGGTGCTGTAAGGAGGCGGTGGGAATGGAGGAAAAGGCACCCAAGATATCTTGGAGGTAACGGTCTCTGCAGAAAGCTGACAAGGGAGTGGAGGGGGTTATGTGTCTGGTGGTGGCATCTTTCTGGAAGTGGTGGGTATGATGGTGAATGATCCTGTGAATGTGGATTCTGGAGGGATGGTAGGTAAGGATAAGGAGGACCATATCACTATTGTAGCAACAGATAGGCCAGAGACAGAGAAACTGGGAGAATGGAAGAGACTCGGGAATGAGGAAGAGCTGATGCAGAATTCAGACAGTAAAATTGTTGGAGAAACTTCAATGCTCAACTAACACCAGTGGAGAGAAAGTAACATCTTGGGTGCAGTGACTCTTTATCAGAACTGATAGTAGGTAGGAAAAAGTTGGGACATGACGAACGGGTGGGCTACGTGATAAATGGAGACCAGAGAGAAAAACAGTTGGGAGTAAGTGATTCTGTATTAAAGTCGATGTGTGATGAAGGGAGTAAGTGATTCTGTATTAAAGTCTATGTCTGATGAAGGGAATAAGTGATTCTGTCTTAAAGTCTGTGTCTGTTGAAAGGAGTAACTGATTCTGTATGAAAATCTAAGTGTGATGAAGGGAGTAAGTGATTCTGTCTGCATTAAAGTCTCTCTGCCTTTATTCCTGATGAAGGGCTTTTGCCCGAAATGTCGATTTTGCTGCTCCTCGGATGCTGCCTGAACTGCTGTGCACTTCCAGCACCACCAATCCAAAATCTGGTTTCCAGCCTCTGCAGTCATTGTTTTTACCTAGTTGATTTTAACCCGACTGCAAATCCTCTTGCAAGGATGCCTGCCTTGATGAAGTTTTCCTCCTCTCTCTACAAGACACAATGGTCCATTCTCCCCACCCCCACCCTCCTCCAGCTTATCTCTCCACACTTCAGGCTCTCTGCCTTTATTCCTGATGAAGGGCTTTTGCCCAAAACGTCAATTTTGCTGCTTTTCGGGATGCTGCCTGAACTGCTGGGCTCTTCCAGCACCACTAATCCAAAAAATGATGAGAGGAGTAAGTGATTCTGTATTAAAGTCTATGTGTGATGAAGGAGTAAATGATTCTGTATTAAAATCTGTGTGATGAAGGGAGTAAGTGATTCTGTATTAAGGTCTATGTGATGAAGGGAGTAAGTGATTCTGTATTAAAGTCTGTATGTGATGAAGGGAGGAAGTAATTCTGAATTAAAGTCTATGTGTGATGAAGGGAGTAAGTGACTCTTTATTAATGATGGATCGTGTCCATTTCGAGTTTTAAAAGTCGCTCGTCGACAGAATGAAAACCCCTATCCAGCGAAACCACAGCCAGAAGATCTAAAATGGGGACGGTAAAACAATAAAAAGATTTAAAATACCATTGTGAAGCAGAATACTCAGCGAGGGACAAAATGAGAGAGGGCTATCAACCATTTCGACTAGGTATTCCCTCATCATTTGTTGATTGTAGCGTGCTCTTTATTTAATTTACACCAACTTACCCTCCACCAATTAACTTATGTGACCTAAAACACAGTATCTTTATTAATAAAACCCGAAAACTTAAAATTAGCAAATCGACCTGTTTAAAATCACTAAAACTATTTAAAACTAATAAATTTAAAATATCTTAAAATCTAGAAAAGTCTAGCATCACAAGTCGAACGGAGTTGTTACAAGTCCATAAAAATTCGTAAGAGTTCAAGGGTTAAAGATAAGGTTAAGTTGGTAATGTTCTGGGCGAAGGATTACTACTTCTCAATCCCGAGAGTCTTCATCAACTCTGAGTTTTTAGAGTGCCATTTCCCTCGGGCTCCCATCACAAACCCATAGAAGGATAACTTTCCTCTACCTGTAAGGTTCATTATCTCCTTCTCAAGATGTTTGTATTTATTTGTCTTTTCCTCCCATGCCTCTTCGAGGGAGTTTATTTGAAAATCGGACCTAACTGTCACATCAATAATGATTATCTGCTGTTCTTTCGTTACAATGAGGTCCGGTATCCAGAGTTTCCCGTCCTCATCTTTGATCCTGGGTTCGATATAGATTGTCCACCCATATTTCTTAATATATTTCACTAGTTCCTCACTTATTCTGTTATGCCTTTTTATCCTCATATTTTTAACAAAAGGGCACCATCCGGAGATATGTGCGACAGTTTCTGAGGAATCCTTACATCTACGACAATTCTTCACGCTGAATGGCCTGCCATACGCTAACGTCGCTCTTGTTGGAAATAAGTTTCTTTGTAAAAGCAATGAGTTAATCACTTTCGACGTTTTCATATGATCCATTCTCTTCAACCAATTATTCGAGATACTATCGTTGTTATAATAATGTACGCCCGCTCCTTGGCAGGGGAGGGCCATCCATCTCTGTACTTCAACTGTCCTCCAATTTGCATAATTCAAACTAGCCAATTCCTCCAACTCATCCTCTTCTTCCATCATAGTATCTCCGACAATCGATCCTGGGTTCCAAATATTCTTCAAAGCTTTTAAGTTGCTCATCTTCTGCATTCTTTCCTTCAAACTACTACCCTCAAAGTGAAATGAGGCATGTAGTATTTCATCTGTTGAGTTCTGCAGTGTACCATACTTCCTCATGATCGAAATTGGTATGAATACTGTCAATCGATTTAATGACAGGCCACCGTCACGGGCTTTTGCATATAGCACCCCATCCGTAATCGATTGAGGCAGATGTAAAATTTCCTTCGCCGCATTTTTAATACTATTATCTAGTTTATTAAGATGATTAAAAGAGACTTCCGATAAAATTAGATAAAAGTACATTCTTGGGATAAAATACGTTTTTAAAATTTCAAATTTCTGGCCAGGTTTTAAAGGTGAGCTCTTCAAACTCTTTATCCATATCTCTAGTTGGTTCTCCCACTCCGCACTACTGATTCCTACCCATGGGTCAATTTTGGCCCCCAGATATTTATCAGTCGTGCCAGGTTCTATAAATTGAATCTCCCCACCATTAATATTCCATTTTACTACATCGTTGTATACAAAGGTTTTGTTTTTATGGGTAAGATAAAAGCCCTTAGTTTTGTTAATATTAATTTCCATACCGGTATTATTGCAGAATTTCTCTACCAATTTTAGATTGCACCTCATCCCCTCGTATGTTTGACTGAGTAGAGCAATGTCATCTGCGAACGCAAGCGTCGCACAATGACCGCTCTTCCCATCTTCCCCTAAGAAGATACCGTTTTGCTTTTCCTCTATTGTGCATAGTAGGGGGTCCATTACTATGTTGAATAAAATAGGTGACAACGCGTCACCTTGTTTTACTCCCCTCAAAATGGGAATATTCCCAGTTTTACATTTTGAGCCCTCTACTTGGGTAGAATTATTATTATATAAATCTGTTATTAATTTGATAAATAATGCCGGCAGATGAAGTCTTTTTAAAGCGGTAATAATTAGTTTATGTCCTATAGTATCGAACGCCTTTGCAAAGTCTATGAATACTACCGCTAGATCTCTCTTTCTCTTTTTTGCACCTTTCATGATATTCTCTCGGATCTTAATGTTCTCTTCGCATCCTGAGATACCCGACATAAAGCCTTTCTATCTTTTATTCAAGTTTATTGCCTTGCTGAATCGACCCGCGACGATTTTAGTAAATAATCTGAGCAGGATTGGGTCAATGGTAATTAGCCTCCAATTATTTATATCTCGAAGTTTATCTTCACTGCTCGTTTTTGGGATTAAAACTGTTCTATTCACTTTTAACCTTGTTGGGATCCTACCACTACGTATCCAAATACTATATAGCGTAGGCAGTAACAAGTTGTCTTTGTTAAAAATATTAATAATCTCCCTCAAAGTTGCCCCGTCGGGTCCTGTGGCGGTGTTTACATCCATCGCCCTTAAGGCCTGATCGACTTCTTCCACTGCCACCGGACCCGTTAGGGTACTCTCCAGGGATTTCTCTCCTAATTTATTGTACTTGGCAAAGCCCCTCAAATTATTCTTATCATTAATAGTCGTTAACTTCTCCTTAAAATACACCTCTAAATCCTTTTCACTTAGGGGGCATTTACTATTAACGGGGGCTCCCATAAGGGTTCTTGCCAAGTACTGTCTCTTATTTTTATATAAAACTTGTGCTTCTTTAAATTTACCTTTCTTTGTACTATATCTCCGTGAAGCATTATTCACCTTTTTAAATTTCCTTCGACCATTATCCTTTTCTGTAACATTAGTTCTATCATTGTTCTTCTTCCTTTCCTTTTCCTTTCTCTTAACTAGCTTACCCACTACCTCATCCATAATACTATCTAACTCTTTACCACCTTTCTTACTTGTTTTCAAATCTTCTTCCATTATCTTTATCAGATCTATAACTGAGCCACCTGGACATTCTCTAATTTTCATAATGTCCTGATTTTTACCTTCCCCTCTTCCACTATCGGACAGTACTTCATTTTCACTTCTATTCTTGTCCTCTCCTTCTCCTTCATCACTGTCGTCAGGGAACTCCTCCAAATTTAAATCCTTCTTGCTAGATTTCTTTTTATTTATCAATCGCCTCTTATCCGAAATTTGTTTGGCAGTCTTGGACCCCATCCTATCCGCAATCATTTTGTTTATATTCTTACAGCCAACAAGTTCCGCTTCCAATCTTTGCAGCATTTCAATTTCCTCACTGGACCACACCCCTCTTCTATTACCTCCCTTATTATCTAACTTTTCCTTCCGTTCTACATTACCCCTTTTCCTTTTCTCATTTCTTAGACTCGGGTGCACATGCCTTTCGTGCTGCCCCAGACCTCTAGCCGTTTTGAATTTCGATGGGCAAAGCTCACATTGATAAAGATTCTCTACCTCTTCTTCCTGACCCTTATTATTAATATTACTCGTTCCTACACTCTCAACCTCCCCTCTACTACATTTAGGATAATGGCACGCTACTGCCTGATAACTACCCTCCCATTTGCATTTATTAAACCTTACCCTGACCGACTTAAACCCTCGACATACTTTAAGATGGTTTCTAAATAACCCAGTAGTATTGTAGATATTCTTACAATAACTACACTTAAAATTCTCTATAGGGTAATTAATTATAATTTCCAATTTATCGGTTTCTCTAATTAATGGGTGAATAATCTTTTCCTTGTCTCCCTCATCTTGTCTCTCTACGACTCCGCTTCGACTAAAATCAAAAGGCCCTTTAAAATTCTAGTTAAAAACAGTCCGGCTATTAAATGGACCTGATTGAAGAGGGGCCTTCTCTATCAATCCTACCACTCGAATATTGTCCTGATTATTCTGGACTATTTTTACGGCTTCCCCGTGCCTGCCCGAGGATAGCCTAGCCGGAATAATTCTTAAGGTCTCATCCGTCTGTGTTTGGGTTGAGACGGATTGTCTAGTTCGGTTTTGGCTAGCACATTTTGCACACGGAGCCGCCAATAGCCACCGTGCGGGGCGGTTGTTTACCCGGTCTCCCACCCAACCGGATATTCTGGAATCGGCCATACACGCCTCAACCAAATTTGTTTCTCGCAGACCGAAAAGGTCAACAGCCGTCTCGTATCTTTCACAGGAACAGGTCGTATTAGCCGGCCTAATCCGAGTAACGCTCAGACAACGGTAAAATGATAAAACCGCCCGTGGCGTAAAGTATAAGTAAAATCAGGTAAAACCAAAGATAAAACAATGGTAAAACGCTGATAAAACTCGACTAAAACACCAACAAACAGCTTAAAATCGCCACCGTCCAGAGCCTCCTCGTTTCAGTCGTTACCAGGGGGAACCACGTGGAGGTTCGACCTGACTTTGCAGTTGATAAATACGTAAAAACAACTGCAAAGGTGACTACGCAGGCAGTGATCTGAGACCAAAACCAAAACACACTGTAGTCACATCCCCCCTTATTAAAGTCTAAATGTGATGAAGGAAGTAAGTGATTCTGTCTGTATTAAAGTCTCTTTGCCTTTGTTCCTGATGAAGGGCTTTTGTCCGAAACGCCAACTTGGCTGTCCTCGGATGCTGCCTGAACTGCTGTGCCCTTCCCACACTACTAATCTAAAATCTGGTTTCCAGCATCTGCAGTCATTGTTTTTACCTAGTTGATTTTAACCCGACTGCAAATCCTCTTGCAAGGATGCCTGCCTTGAAGAAATTTTCCTCCTCTCTCTACAAGACGCAATGGTGCATTCTCCCCACCCCCACCCTCCTCCAGCTTATCTCTCCACGCTTCAGGCTCTCTGCCTTTATTCCTGATGACGGCCTTTCGCTCGAAACGTCACTTTTGCTACTCCTCGGATGCTGCCTGAACTGCTGTGTCTTCCGGCATCACTAATCCAAAAAAATGATGAGAGGAGTAAGTGATTCTGTATTAAAGTCTATGTGTGTGAAGGAGTAAGTGATTCTATATTAAAACCTATGTGTGATGAATAGAGGAAGTAATTCTGTTTAAACGTCTATGTGTGATGAAGGGAGTAAGTGATTCTGTATTACAGCATACGTGTGATGAAGGGAGTATCTGATTCTGTATTAAAGTCTATATGTAATGAAGGGAGTATGTGATTCTGTCTGTATTAAAGTCTATGTGTGATGAGGGGAGTAAGTGATTCTGTATGAAAGTCTATATGTGGTGAAGGGAGTAAATGATTCTGTCTGTATTAAAGACTAGCTGTGATGATTCTGTATTAAAGTCTATATGTGATGAACGCGAAACTGATTCTATATTAAAATCTATGTGTGATGAATGAGTAAGTGATTCTGTGTTAAAGTCTATGTGTGATGAAGGAGTAAATGATTCTGGATTAAAGTCTATGTGTGATGAAGGAGTAAATCATTCTGGATTAAAGTCTATGTGTGATGAAGGGAGTATGTGATTGTGTCTGTATTAAAGTCTATATGTGATGAGGGGAGTAAGTGAATCTGTATTAAATTCTATGTGTGATGAAAGGAGTAAGTGAGTCTATATTAAAGTCAATATGTGATGAAGGGAGTAAATGATTCTATATTAAAATCTATGTGTGATGAAGGAGTAAGTGATTCTGTGTAAAAGTCTATGTGTGATGAAGGAGTAAATGATTCTGTATTAAAATCTATGTGTGAAGTAGGGAGCAAGTGATTCTGTATTAAAGTCTATGTGTGATGAGGGGAGTAAGTGATTCTGTATTAAAGTCTATATGTGATGAAGGGAGTAAGTGATTCTGAATTAAAGTCTATATGCGATGAAGGGAGTAAGTGATTCTCTATTAAAGTCTATGTGTGATGAGGGGAGTAAGTGATTGTGTATTAAAGTCTATATGTTATGCAGGGAGTAAGTGATTCTGAATTAAAGTCTATATGTGATGAAGGGAGTAAGTGATTCTGTATTAAAGTCTATGTGTGATGAAGGGAGTAAGTGATTCTATATTAAAGTCTATGTGTGATGAAGGTGTAAATGATTCTGTATTAAAGTCTATGTGGGATGAAGGGAGTAAGTGAATCTATATTGAATTCTATGTGTGATGAAGGAGTAAATGATTCTGTATTAAAATCTATGTGTGAAGTAGGGAGTAAGTGATTCTGAATTAAAGTCTATATGTGATGAAGGGAGTAAGTGATTCTGTATTAAAGTCTATATGTGATGAAGGGAGAATGCGATTCTGTCTATATTAAAGTCTATGTGTGATGAAAGGAATGAGTGATTCTATATTGAAGTCTATGTGTGATGAAGGGAGTAAGTGATTCTATATTAAAGTCTATGTGTAATGAAGGAGTAAATGATTCTGTATTAAAGTCTATGTGGGATGAAGGGAGGAAGTGATTCTGTATTAAAGTCTATATGTGATGAAGGAGTATGTGATTCTCTCTATATTAAAGTCTATGTGTGATGAAGGGAATGAGTGATTCTATATTGAAGCCTATGTGTGATGAAGGTGTAAATGATTCTGTATTAAAATCTATGTGTGAAGTCGGGAGTAAGTGATTCTGTATTAATGTCTACGTGTGATGAAGGGAGTAAGTGATTCTGTATTAAAGTCTATGTCTGATGAAGGGAATAAGTGATTCTGTCTTAAAGTCTGTGTCTGTTGAAAGGAGTAACTGATTCTGTATGAAAATCTAAGTGTGATGAAGGGAGTAAGTGATTCTGTCTGCATTAAAGTCTCTCTGCCTTTATTCCTGATGAAGGGCTTTTGCCCGAAATGTCGATTTTGCTGCTCCTCGGATGCTGCCTGAACTGCTGTGCACTTCCAGCACCACCAATCCAAAATCTGGTTTCCAGCCTCTGCAGTCATTGTTTTTACCTAGTTGATTTTAACCCGACTGCAAATCCTCTTGCAAGGATGCCTGCCTTGATGAAGTTTTCCTCCTCTCTCTACAAGACACAATGGTCCATTCTCCCCACCCCCACCCTCCTCCAGCTTATCTCTCCACGCTTCAGGCTCTCTGCCTTTATTCCTGATGAAGGGCTTTTGCCCAAAACGTCAATTTTGCTGCTTTTCGGGATGCTGCCTGAACTGCTGGGCTCTTCCAGCACCACTAATCCAAAAAATGATGAGAGGAGTAAGTGATTCTGTATTAAAGTCTATGTGTGATGAAGGAGTAAATGATTCTGTATTAAAATCTGTGTGATGAAGGGAGTAAGTGATTCTGTATTAAGGTCTATGTGATGAAGGGAGTAAGTGATTCTGTATTAAAGTCTGTATGTGATGAAGGGAGGAAGTAATTCTGAATTAAAGTCTATGTGTGATGAAGGGAGTAAGTGACTCTTTATTAATGATGGATCGTGTCCATTTCGAGTTTTAAAAGTCGCTCGTCGACAGAATGAAAACCCCTATCCAGCGAAACCACAGCCAGAAGATCTAAAATGGGGACGGTAAAACAATAAAAAGATTTAAAATACCATTGTGAAGCAGAATACTCAGCGAGGGACAAAATGAGAGAGGGCTATCAACCATTTCGACTAGGTATTCCCTCATCATTTGTTGATTGTAGCGTGCTCTTTATTTAATTTACACCAACTTACCCTCCACCAATTAACTTATGTGACCTAAAACACAGTATCTTTATTAATAAAACCCGAAAACTTAAAATTAGCAAATCGACCTGTTTAAAATCACTAAAACTATTTAAAACTAATAAATTTAAAATATCTTAAAATCTAGAAAAGTCTAGCATCACAAGTCGAACGGAGTTGTTACAAGTCCATAAAAATTCGTAAGAGTTCAAGGGTTAAAGATAAGGTTAAGTTGGTAATGTTCTGGGCGAAGGATTACTACTTCTCAATCCCGAGAGTCTTCATCAACTCTGAGTTTTTAGAGTGCCATTTCCCTCGGGCTCCCATCACAAACCCATAGAAGGATAACTTTCCTCTACCTGTAAGGTTCATTATCTCCTTCTCAAGATGTTTGTATTTATTTGTCTTCTCCTCCCATGCCTCTTCGAGGGAGTTTATTTGAAAATCGGACCTAACTGTCACATCAATAATGATTATCTGCTGTTCTTTCGTTACGATGAGGTCCGGTATCCAGAGTTTCCCGTCCTCATCTTTGATCCTGGGTTCGATATAGATTGTCCACCCATATTTCTTAATATATTTCACTAGTTCCTCACTTATTCTGTTATGCCTTTTTATCCTCATATTTTTAACAAAAGGGCACCATCCGGAGATATGTGCGACAGTTTCTGAGGAATCCTTACATCTACGACAATTCTTCACGCTGAATGGCCTGCCATACGCTAACGTCGCTCTTGTTGGAAATAAGTTTCTTTGTAAAAGCAATGAGTTAATCACTTTCGACGTTTTCATATGATCCATTCTCTTCAACCAATTATTCGAGATACTATCGTTGTTATAATAATGTACGCCCGCTCCTTGGCAGGGGAGGGCCATCCATCTCTGTACTTCAACTGTCCTCCAATTTGCATAATTCAAACTAGCCAATTCCTCCAACTCATCCTCTTCTTCCATCATAGTATCTCCGACAATCGATCCTGGGTTCCAAATATTCTTCAAAGCTTTTAAGTTGCTCATCTTCTGCATTCTTTCCTTCAAACTACTACCCTCAAAGTGAAATGAGGCATGTAGTATTTCATCTGTTGAGTTCTGCAGTGTACCATACTTCCTCATGATCGAAATTGGTATGAATACTGTCAATCGATTTAATGACAGGCCACCGTCACGGGCTTTTGCATATAGCACCCCATCCGTAATCGATTGAGGCAGATGTAAAATTTCCTTCGCCGCATTTTTAATACTATTATCTAGTTTATTAAGATGATTAAAAGAGACTTCCGATAAAATTAGATAAAAGTACATTCTTGGGATAAAATACGTTTTTAAAATTTCAAATTTCTGGCCAGGTTTTAAAGGTGAGCTCTTCAAACTCTTTATCCATATCTCTAGTTGGTTCTCCCACTCCGCACTACTGATTCCTACCCATGGGTCAATTTTGGCCCCCAGATATTTATCAGTCGTGCCAGGTTCTATAAATTGAATCTCCCCACCATTAATATTCCATTTTACTACATCGTTGTATACAAAGGTTTTGTTTTTATGGGTAAGATAAAAGCCCTTAGTTTTGTTAATATTAATTTCCATACCGGTATTATTGCAGAATTTCTCTACCAATTTTAGATTGCACCTCATCCCCTCGTATGTTTGACTGAGTAGAGCAATGTCATCTGCGAACGCAAGCGTCGCACAATGACCGCTCTTCCCATCTTCCCCTAAGAAGATACCGTTTTGCTTTTCCTCTATTGTGCATAGTAGGGGGTCCATTACTATGTTGAATAAAATAGGTGACAACGCGTCACCTTGTTTTACTCCCCTCAAAATGGGAATATTCCCAGTTTTACATTTTGAGCCCTCTACTTGGGTAGAATTATTATTATATAAATCTGTTATTAATTTGATAAATAATGCCGGCAGATGAAGTCTTTTTAAAGCGGTAATAATTAGTTTATGTCCTATAGTATCGAACGCCTTTGCAAAGTCTATGAATACTACCGCTAGATCTCTCTTTCTCTTTTTTGCACCTTTCATGATATTCTCTCGGATCTTAATGTTCTCTTCGCATCCTGAGATACCCGACATAAAGCCTTTCTATCTTTTATTCAAGTTTATTGCCTTGCTGAATCGACCCGCGACGATTTTAGTAAATAATCTGAGCAGGATTGGGTCAATGGTAATTAGCCTCCAATTATTTATATCTCGAAGTTTATCTTCACTGCTCGTTTTTGGGATTAAAACTGTTCTATTCACTTTTAACCTTGTTGGGATCCTACCACTACGTATCCAAATACTATATAGCGTAGGCAGTAACAAGTTGTCTTTGTTAAAAATATTAATAATCTCCCTCAAAGTTGCCCCGTCGGGTCCTGTGGCGGTGTTTACATCCATCGCCCTTAAGGCCTGATCGACTTCTTCCACTGCCACCGGACCCGTTAGGGTACTCTCCAGGGATTTCTCTCCTAATTTATTGTACTTGGCAAAGCCCCTCAAATTATTCTTATCATTAATAGTCGTTAACTTCTCCTTAAAATACACCTCTAAATCCTTTTCACTTAGGGGGCATTTACTATTAACGGGGGCTCCCATAAGGGTTCTTGCCAAGTACTGTCTCTTATTTTTATATAAAACTTGTGCTTCTTTAAATTTACCTTTCTTTGTACTATATCTCCGTGAAGCATTATTCACCTTTTTAAATTTCCTTCGACCATTATCCTTTTCTGTAACATTAGTTCTATCATTGTTCTTCTTCCTTTCCTTTTCCTTTCTCTTAACTAGCTTACCCACTACCTCATCCATAATACTATCTAACTCTTTACCACCTTTCTTACTTGTTTTCAAATCTTCTTCCATTATCTTTATCAGATCTATAACTGAGCCACCTGGACATTCTCTAATTTTCATAATGTCCTGATTTTTACCTTCCCCTCTTCCACTATCGGACAGTACTTCATTTTCACTTCTATTCTTGTCCTCTCCTTCTCCTTCATCACTGTCGTCAGGGAACTCCTCCAAATTTAAATCCTTCTTGCTAGATTTCTTTTTATTTATCAATCGCCTCTTATCCGAAATTTGTTTGGCAGTCTTGGACCCCATCCTATCCGCAATCATTTTGTTTATATTCTTACAGCCAACAAGTTCCGCTTCCAATCTTTGCAGCATTTCAATTTCCTCACTGGACCACACCCCTCTTCTATTACCTCCCTTATTATCTAACTTTTCCTTCCGTTCTACATTACCCCTTTTCCTTTTCTCATTTCTTAGACTCGGGTGCACATGCCTTTCGTGCTGCCCCAGACCTCTAGCCGTTTTGAATTTCGATGGGCAAAGCTCACATTGATAAAGATTCTCTACCTCTTCTTCCTGACCCTTATTATTAATATTACTCGTTCCTACACTCTCAACCTCCCCTCTACTACATTTAGGATAATGGCACGCTACTGCCTGATAACTACCCTCCCATTTGCATTTATTAAACCTTACCCTGACCGACTTAAACCCTCGACATACTTTAAGATGGTTTCTAAATAACCCAGTAGTATTGTAGATATTCTTACAATAACTACACTTAAAATTCTCTATAGGGTAATTAATTATAATTTCCAATTTATCGGTTTCTCTAATTAATGGGTGAATAATCTTTTCCTTGTCTCCCTCATCTTGTCTCTCTACGACTCCGCTTCGACTAAAATCAAAAGGCCCTTTAAAATTCTAGTTAAAAACAGTCCGGCTATTAAATGGACCTGATTGAAGAGGGGCCTTCTCTATCAATCCTACCACTCGAATATTGTCCTGATTATTCTGGACTATTTTTACGGCTTCCCCGTGCCTGCCCGAGGATAGCCTAGCCGGAATAATTCTTAAGGTCTCATCCGTCTGTGTTTGGGTTGAGACGGATTGTCTAGTTCGGTTTTGGCTAGCACATTTTGCACACGGAGCCGCCAATAGCCACCGTGCGGGGCGGTTGTTTACCCGGTCTCCCACCCAACCGGATATTCTGGAATCGGCCATACACGCCTCAACCAAATTTGTTTCTCGCAGACCGAAAAGGTCAACAGCCGTCTCGTATCTTTCACAGGAACAGGTCGTATTAGCCGGCCTAATCCGAGTAACGCTCAGACAACGGTAAAATGATAAAACCGCCCGTGGCGTAAAGTATAAGTAAAATCAGGTAAAACCAAAGATAAAACAATGGTAAAACGCTGATAAAACTCGACTAAAACACCAACAAACAGCTTAAAATCGCCACCGTCCAGAGCCTCCTCGTTTCAGTCGTTACCAGGGGGAACCACGTGGAGGTTCGACCTGACTTTGCAGTTGATAAATACGTAAAAACAACTGCAAAGGTGACTACGCAGGCAGTGATCTGAGACCGAAACCAAAACACACTGTAGTCACATCCCCCCTTATTAAAGTCTAAATGTGATGAAGGAAGTAAGTGATTCTGTCTGTATTAAAGTCTCTTTGCCTTTGTTCCTGATGAAGGGCTTTTGTCCGAAACGCCAACTTGGCTGTCCTCGGATGCTGCCTGAACTGCTGTGCCCTTCCCACACTACTAATCTAAAATCTGGTTTCCAGCATCTGCAGTCATTGTTTTTACCTAGTTGATTTTAACCCGACTGCAAATCCTCTTGCAAGGATGCCTGCCTTGAAGAAATTTTCCTCCTCTCTCTACAAGACGCAATGGTGCATTCTCCCCACCCCCACCCTCCTCCAGCTTATCTCTCCACGCTTCAGGCTCTCTGCCTTTATTCCTGATGACGGCCTTTCGCTCGAAACGTCACTTTTGCTACTCCTCGGATGCTGCCTGAACTGCTGTGTCTTCCGGCATCACTAATCCAAAAAAATGATGAGAGGAGTAAGTGATTCTGTATTAAAGTCTATGTGTGTGAAGGAGTAAGTGATTCTATATTAAAATCTATGTGTGATGAATAGAGGAAGTAATTCTGTTTAAACGTCTATGTGTGATGAAGGGAGTAAGTGATTCTGTATTACAGCATACGTGTGATGAAGGGAGTATCTGATTCTGTATTAAAGTCTATATGTAATGAAGGGAGTATGTGATTCTGTCTGTATTAAAGTCTATGTGTGATGAGGGGAGTAAGTGATTCTGTATGAAAGTCTATATGTGGTGAAGGGAGTAAATGATTCTGTCTGTATTAAAGACTAGCTGTGATGATTCTGTATTAAAGTCTATATGTGATGAACGCGAAACTGATTCTATATTAAAATCTATGTGTGATGAATGAGTAAGTGATTCTGTGTTAAAGTCTATGTGTGATGAAGGAGTAAATGATTCTGGATTAAAGTCTATGTGTGATGAAGGAGTAAATCATTCTGGATTAAAGTCTATGTGTGATGAAGGGAGTATGTGATTGTGTCTGTATTAAAGTCTATATGTGATGAGGGGAGTAAGTGAATCTGTATTAAATTCTATGTGTGATGAAAGGAGTAAGTGAGTCTATATTAAAGTCAATATGTGATGAAGGGAGTAAATGATTCTATATTAAAATCTATGTGTGATGAAGGAGTAAGTGATTCTGTGTAAAAGTCTATGTGTGATGAAGGAGTAAATGATTCTGTATTAAAATCTATGTGTGAAGTAGGGAGCAAGTGATTCTGTATTAAAGTCTATGTGTGATGAGGGGAGTAAGTGATTCTGTATTAAAGTCTATATGTGATGAAGGGAGTAAGTGATTCTGAATTAAAGTCTATATGTGATGAAGGGAGTAAGTGATTCTCTATTAAAGTCTATGTGTGATGAGGGGAGTAAGTGATTGTGTATTAAAGTCTATATGTTATGCAGGGAGTAAGTGATTCTGAATTAAAGTCTATATGTGATGAAGGGAGTAAGTGATTCTGTATTAAAGTCTATGTGTGATGAAGGGAGTAAGTGATTCTATATTAAAGTCTATGTGTGATGAAGGTGTAAATGATTCTGTATTAAAGTCTATGTGGGATGAAGGGAGTAAGTGAATCTATATTGAATTCTATGTGTGATGAAGGAGTAAATGATTCTGTATTAAAATCTATGTGTGAAGTAGGGAGTAAGTGATTCTGAATTAAAGTCTATATGTGATGAAGGGAGTAAGTGATTCTGTATTAAAGTCTATATGTGATGAAGGGAGAATGCGATTCTGTCTATATTAAAGTCTATGTGTGATGAAAGGAATGAGTGATTCTATATTGAAGTCTATGTGTGATGAAGGGAGTAAGTGATTCTATATTAAAGTCTATGTGTAATGAAGGAGTAAATGATTCTGTATTAAAGTCTATGTGGGATGAAGGGAGGAAGTGATTCTGTATTAAAGTCTATATGTGATGAAGGAGTATGTGATTCTCTCTATATTAAAGTCTATGTGTGATGAAGGGAATGAGTGATTCTATATTGAAGCCTATGTGTGATGAAGGTGTAAATGATTCTGTATTAAAATCTATGTGTGAAGTCGGGAGTAAGTGATTCTGTATTAATGTCTACGTGTGATGAAGGGAGTAAGTGATTCTGTATTAAAGTCTATATGTGATGAAGGGAGAATGTGATTCTGTATTAAAGTCTATGTGTGATGAAGGAGTAAATGATTCTGTATTAAAGTCTATGTGTGATGAAGGGAGAAAGTGATTCTGTATTGTAGTCTATGTGTGATGAAAGGAGTAAGTGACTCTGTATTAAAGTCTAAATATGATGAAGGGAGTAAGTGATTCTGTCTGTATTAAAGTCTCTTTGCCTTTGTTCCTGATGAAGGGCTTTTGCCTGAAACGCCAACTTGGCTGTCCTCGGATGCTGCCTGAAGTGCTGTGCCCTTCCCACACCACTAATCCAAAATCTGGTTTCCAGCATCTGCAGTCATTGTTTTTACCTAGTTGATTTTAAGCCGACTGCAAATCCTCTTGCAAGGATGCCTGCCTTGAAGAAGTTTTCCTCCTCTCTCTACAAGACGCAATGGTGCTTTCTCCCCAACCCCACCCTCCTCCAGCTTATCTCTCCACGCTTCAGGCTCTCTGCCTTTATTCCTGATGACGGCCTTTCGCTCGAAACGTCAATTTTGCTGCTCCTCGGATGCTGCCTGAACTGCTGAGTCTTCCAGCATCACTAATCCAAAAAATGATGAGAGGAGTAAGTGATTCTGTATTAAAGTCTATGTGTGTGAAGGGGAGTAAGTGATTCTATATTATAGTCTATGTGTGATGAAGGGAACGAGTGATTCTATATTAAAGTCTATCTGTGATGAAGGGGAGTAAGTGATTCTGTATTAAAGTCTATGTGTGATGAAGGAGTAAATGATTCTCTATTAAAGTCTATGTGTGATGAGGGGAGTAAGTGATTCTGTATTAAAGTCGATGTGTGATGAAAGGAGTAAATGATTCTCTATTAAAGTCTATATGTGATGAAGGGAAAAAGTGATTCTGTATTAAAGTCTATGTGTGATGAAGGAGTAAATGATTCTCTATTAAAGTCTATGTGTGATGAAGGGAAAAAGTGATTCTGTATTAAAGTCTATGAGTTATGAGGGGAGTTAGTGATTCTCTATTAACGTCTATGTGTGATGAAGTGAGTAAGTGATTCTGTAATAAAGTCTATATGTGATGTGGGGAGTAAGTGATTCTGTATTAAAGTCTATGTGTGATGAAGGGAATATGGGATTCTGTCTGTATTAAAGTCTATGTGTGATGTGGGGAGTAAGTGACTCTGTATTAAAGTCTATGTGTGATGATGGAGTAAATGATTCTGGATTAAAGTCTATATGTGATGAAGGGAGTAAGTGATTCTGTATTAAAGTCTATGTGTGATGAAAGGAGTAAGTGATTCTGTCTGTATTGAAGTCTCTCTGCCTTTATTCCTGATGAAGGGCTTTTGCCCAAAACGCCAATTTTGGTGCTCCTCGGATGCTGCCTGAACTGTTGTGCTCTTCCAGCACCACTAATCCAAAATCTGGTTTCCAGCCTCTGCAGTCATTGTTTTTACCTAGTTGATTTTAACCCGACTGCAAATCCTCTTGCAAGGATGCCTGCCTTGAAGAGGTTTTCCTCCTCTCTCTACAAGACGCAATGGTACATTCTCCCCACCCCCACCCTCGTCCAGCTTATCTCTCCACGCTTCAGGCTCGCTGCCTTTATTCCTGATGAAGGGCTTTCGCCAGAAACGTCAGTTTTGCTGCTCCTCAGATGCTGCTTTAAATGATGTGTCTTCCGGTATCACTAATCCAAAAAATGATGAGGGGAGTAAGTGATTCTGCATGAAAGTCTATGTGTGATGAAGGAGTAAGTGATTCTCTATGAAAGTCTATGTGTGTGAAGGAGTAAGTGATTCTCTATGAAAGTCTATGTGTGATGAAGGAGTAAGTGATTCTCTATGAAAGTCTATGTGTGATGAAGGAGTAAGTGATTCTCTATGAAAGTCTATGTGTGATGAAGGAGTAAGTGATTCTCTATGAAAGTCTATGTGTGATGAAGGAGTAAGTGATTCTCTATGAAAGTCTATGTGTGATGAAGGAGTAAGTGATTCTCTATGAAAGTCTATGTGTGATGAAGGGGTAAGTGATTCTGTATTAAAGTCTATATGTGATGCAGGGAGTAAGTAATTCTGTCTTTATTAAAAGCCGAATTGTTATGATTCTGTATTAAAGTCTATATGTGATGAAGGAGTAAGTGATTCTATATTAAACTCTATGTGTGATAAAGGAGTAAGTGATTCTGTATTAAAGTCTATGAGTGATGAAGGGAATGAGTGATTCTATATGAAAGTCTATGTGTGATGAAGGGATTAAGTGATTCTATATTGAACTCTATGTGTGATGAAGGAGTAAATGATTCTGTATTAAAATCTATGTGTGAAGTCGGGAGTAAGTGATTCTTTATTAATGTCTACATGTGATGAAGGGAGTAAGTGATTCTGTATTAAAGTCTATATGTGATGTAGGGAGAATGCGATTCTGTATTAAAGACTATGTGTGATGAGGGCAGTTAGTGAATCTATTTTGAATCTATGTGTGATGAAGGGAGTAAGTGATTCTGTGTAAAAGTCTATGTGTGATGAAGGAGTAAATGATTCTGTATTGAAGTCTATATGTGATGCAGGAAGTAAGTAATTTTGTCTGTATTAAAGGCGTAGGTGTGATGATTCTGTATTAAAGTCTATATGTGATGAAGGAGTAAGTGATTCGATATTAAAGTCGATGTGTGATGAAGGGAGTAAGTGATTCTGTATTAAAGTCTATATGTGATGTAGGGAGAATGCGATTCTGTATTAAAGACTATGTGTGATGAGGGCAGTTAGTGATTCTGTGTAAAAGTCTATGTGTGATGAAGGGAACGAGTGATTCTATATTAAAGTCTATGTGTGATGAAGGGGAGTAAGTGATTCTGTATTAAAGTCTATATGTGATGAAGGGAGTAAGTGATTCTGTTGATATTAAAGTCTATATGTGATGAAGGAGTAAGTGATTCTATATTAAAGTCTATGTGTGATGAAGGGAGTAAGTGATTCTGTATTAGAGTCTATGTGTGATGAAGGAGTAAGTGATTCTGTATTAAAGTCTATATGTGATGAAGGGAGTAAGTGATTCTGTTGATATTAAAGTCTATATGTGATGAAGGAGTAAGTGATTCTATATTAAAGTCTATGTGTGATGAAGGGAATGAGTGATTCTATATTAAAGTCTATGTGTGATGAAGGGGAGTAAGTGATTCTGTATTAAAGTCTATGTGTGATGAAGGAGTAAATGATTCTGTGTTAAAATCTATGTGTGAAGTCGGGAGTAAGTGATTCTGTATTAAAGTCTATGTGTGATGAAGGGAGGAAGTGATTCTGTATTAAAGTCAATGTGTGATGAGGGGAGTAAGTGATTCTGTATTAAAGTCTATGTGTGATGAGGGGAGTAAGTGATTCTGTATTAAAGTGTATATGTGATGAAGGAGTACGTGATTCTATATTAAAATCTATGTGTGATGAAGGGAGTAAGTGATTCTGTATTAAAGTGTATGTGTGATGAAGGAGTACGTGATTCTATATTAAAATCTATGTGTGATGAAGGGAGTAAGTGATTCTGTGTAAAAGTCTATATGTGAGGAAGGGAGTAAGTGATTCTGTCTGGATTAAAGTCTATATGTGATGATGGGAGTAAGTGATTCTGTATTAAAGACTATGTGTGATGAAGGAGTAAATGATTCTGTATTAACGCCTATGTGTGATGAAGGGAGTAAGTGATTCTGTCTGTATTAAAGTCTTTCTGCCTTTATTCCTGATGAAGGGCTTTTGCCCGAAACGCCAATTTTGGTGCTCCTCGGATGCTGCCTGAACTGTTGTGCTCTTCCAGCACCACTAATCCAAAATCTGGTTTCCAGCCTCTGCAGTCAATGTTTTTACCTACTTGATTTTAACCCGACTGCAAATCCTCTTGCAAGGACGCCTGCCTTGAAGAGGTTTTCCACCTCTCTCTACAAGACGCAATGGTACATTCTCCCCACCCCCACCCTCGTCCAGCTTGTCTCTCCATGCTTCAGGCTCTCTGCCTTTATTCCTGATGAAGGGCTTTCGCCAGAAACGTCAATTTTGCTACTCCTCGGATGCTGCTTTAAATGATGTGTCTTCCGGCATCACTAATCCAAAAAATGATGAGGGGAGTAAGTGATTCTGCATGAAAGTCTATGTGTGATGAAGGAGTAAGTGATTCTCTATGAAAGTCTATGTGTGATGAAGGAGTAAGTGATTCTGTATTAAAGTCTATATGTGATGCAGGGAGTAAGTAATTCTGTCTGTATTAAAAGCGTAGGTGTGATGATTCTGTATTAAAGTCGATATGTGATAAAGGAGTAAGTGATTCTATATTAAACTCTCTGTGTGATAAAGGAGTAAGTGATTCTGTATTAAAGTCTGTGAGTGATGAAGTGAATGAGTGATTCTATACGAAAGTCTATGTGTGATGAAGGAGTAAAGGATTCTGTATTAAAATCTATGTGTGAAGTAGGGAGTAAGTGATTCTGTATTAAAGTCTATGTGTGATGAGGGCAGTTAGTGATTCTGTATTAAAGTCTATATGTGATGAAGGGAGTAAGTGATTCTCTACAGTGTGTTTTGGTTTTGGTCTCAGATCACTGCCTGCGTAGTCACCTTTGCAGTTGTTTTTACGTATTTATCAACTGCAAAGTCAGGTCGAACCTCCACGTGGTTCCCCCTGGTAACGACCGAAACGAGGAGGCTCTGGACGGTGGCGATTTTAAGCTGTTTGTTGGTGTCTTAGTCGCGTTTTATCAGCGTTTTACCATTGTTTTATCTTTGGTTTTACCTGATTTTACTTATACTTTTACGCCACAGGCGGTTTTATCGTTTTACCGTTGTCTGAGCGTTACTCGGATTAGGCCGGCTAATACGACCTGTTCCTGTGAAAGATACGAGACGGCTGTTGACCTTTTCGGTCTGCGAGAAACAAATTTGGTTGAGGCGTGTATGGCCGATTCCAGAATATCCGGTTGGGTGGGAGACCGGGTAAACAACCGCCCCGCACGGTGGCTATTGGCGGCTCCGTGTGCAAAATGTGCTAGCCAAAACCGAACTAGACAATCCGTCTCAACCCAAACACAGACGGATGAGACCTTAAGAATTATTCCGGCTAGGCTATCCTCGGGCAGGCACGGGGAAGCCGTAAAAATAGTCCAGAATAATCAGGACAATATTCGAGTGGTAGGATTGATAGAGAAGGCCCCTCTTCAATCAGGTCCATTTAATAGCCGGACTGTTTTTAACTAGAATTTTAAAGGGCCTTTTGATTTTAGTCGAAGCGGAGTCGTAGAGAGACAAGATGAGGGAGACAAGGAAAAGATTATTCACCCATTAATTAGAGAAACCGATAAATTGGAAATTTTCATTAATTACCTTATAGAGAACTTTAAGTGTAGTTATTGTAAGAATATCTACAATACTACTGGGTTATTTAGAAACCATCTTAAAGTATGTCGAGGGATTAAGTCGGTCAGGGTAAGGTGTAATAAATGCAAATGGGAGGGTAGTTATCAGGCAGTAGCGTGCCATTATCCTAAATGTAGTAGAGGGGAGGTTGAGAGTGTAGGAACGAGTAATATTAATAATAAGGGTCAGGAAGAAGAGGTAGAGAATCTTTATCACTGTGAGCTTTGCCCATCGAAATTCAAAACGGCTAGAGGTCTGGGGCAGCACGAAAGGCATGTGCACCCGAGTCTAAGAAATGAGAAAAGGAAAAGGGGTAATGTAGAACGGAAGGAAAAGTTAGATAATAAGGGAGGTAATAGAAGAGGGGTGTGGTCCAGTGAGGAAATTGAAATGCTGCAAAGATTGGAAGCGGAACTTGTTGGCTGTAAGAATATAAACAAAATGATTGCGGATAGGATGGGGTCCAAGACTGCCAAACAAATTTCGGATAAGAGGCGATTGATAAATAAAAAGAAATCTAGCAAGAAGGATTTAAATTTGGAGGAGTTCCCTGACGACAGTGATGAAGGAGAAGGAGAGGACAAGAATAGAAGTGAAAATGAAGTACTGTCCGATAGTGGAAGAGGGGAAGGTAAAAATCAGGACATTACGAAAATTAGAGAATGTCCAGGTGGCTCAGTTATAGATCTGATAAAGATAATGGAAGAAGATTTGAAAACAAGTAAGAAAGGTGGTAAAGAGTTAGATAGTATTATGGATGAGGTAGTGGGTAAGCTAGTTAAGAGAAAGGAAAAGGAAAGGAAGAAGAACAATGATAGAACTAATGTTACAGAAAAGGATAATGGTCGAAGGAAATTTAAAAAGGTGAATAATGCTTCACGAAGATATAGTACAAAGAAAGGTAAATTTAAAGAAGCACAAGTTTTATATAAAAATAAGAGACAGTACTTGGCAAGAACCCTTATGGGAGCCCCCGTTAATAGTAAATGCCCCCTAAGTGAAAAGGATTTAGAGGTGTATTTTAAGGAGAAATTAACGACTATTAATGATAAGAATAATTTGAGGGGCTTTGCCAAGTACAATAAATTAGGAGAGAAATCCCTGGAGAGTGCCCTAACGGGTCCGGTGGCAGTGGAAGAAGTCGTTCAGGCCTTAAGGGCGATGGATGTAAACACCGCCACAGGACCCGACGGGGCAACTTTGAGGGAGATTATTAATATTTTTAACAAAGACAACTTGTTACTGCCTAGGCTATATAGTATTTGGATACGTAGTGGTAGGATCCCAACAAGGCTAAAAATGAGTAGAACAGTTTTAATCCCAAAAACGAGCAGTGAAGATAAACTTCGAGATATAAATAATTGGAGGCTAATTACCATTGACCCAATCCTGCTCAGATTATTTACTAAAATCGTCGCGGGTCGATTCAGCAAGGCAATAAACTTGAATAAAAGACAGAAAGGCTTTATGTCGGGTATCTCAGGATGCGAAGAGAACATTAAGATCCGAGAGAATATCATGAAAGGTGCAAAAAAGAGAAAGAGAGATCTAGCGGTAGTATTCATAGACTTTGCAAAGGCGTTCGATACTATAGGACATAAACTAATTATTACCGCTTTAAAAAGACTTCATCTGCCAGCATTATTTATCAAATTAATAACAGATTTATATAATAATAATTCTACCCAAGTAGAGGGCTCAAAATGTAAAACTGGGAATATTCCCATTTTGAGGGGAGTAAAACAAGGTGACGCGTTGTCACCTATTTTATTCAACATAGTAATGGACCCCCTACTATGCACAATAGAGGAAAAGCAAAACGGTATCTTCTTAGGGGAAGATGGGAAGAGCGGTCATTGTGCGACGCTGGCGTTCGCAGATGACATTGCTCTACTCAGTCAAACATATGAGGGGATGTGGTGCAATCTAAAATTGGTAGAGAAATTCTGCAATAATACCGGTATGGAAATTAATATTAACAAAACTACGGGCTTTTATCTTACCCATAAAAACAAAACCTTTGTATACAACAATGTAGTAAAATGGAATATTAATGGTGGGGAGATTCAATTTATAGAACCTGGCACGACTGATAAATATCTGGGGGCCAAAATTGACCCATGGGTAGGAATCAGTAGTGTGGAGTGGGAGAACCAACTAGAGATATGGATAAAGAGTTTGAAGAGCTCACCTTTAAAACCTGGCCAGAAATTTGAAATTTTAAAAACGTATTTTATCCCAAGAATGTACTTTTATCTAATTTTATCGGAAGTCTCTTCTAATCATCTTAATAAACTAGATAATATTATTAAAAATGCGGCGAAGGAAATTTTACATCTGCCTCAATCGATTACGGATGGGGTGCTATATGCAAAAGCCCGTGACGGTGGCCTGTCATTAAATCGATTGACAGTATTCATACCAATTTCGATCATGAGGAAGTATGGTACACAGCAGAACTCAACAGATGAAATACTACATGCCTCATTTCACTTTGAGGGTAGTAGTTTGAAGGAAAGAATGCAGAAGATGAGCAACTTAAAAGCTTTGAAGAATGTTTGGAACCCAGGATCGATTGTCGGAGATACTATGACGGAACAAGAGGATGAGTTGGAGGAATTGGTTAGTTTGAATTATGCAAATTGGAGGACAGTTGAAGTACAGAGATGGATGGCCCTCCCCTGCCAAGGAGCGGGCGTACATTATTATAACAACGATAGTATCTCGAATAATTGGTTGAAGAGAATGGATCATATGAAAACGTCGAAAGTGATTAATTCATTGCTTTTACGAAGAAACTTATTTCCAACAAGAGCGATGTTAGCGTATGGCAGGCCATTCAGCGTGAAGAATTGTTGTAGATGTAAGGATTCCTCAGAAACTGTCGCACATATCTCCGGATGGTGCCCTTTTGTTAAAAATATGAGGATAAAAAGGCATAACAGAATAAGTGAGGAACTAGTGAAATATATTAAGAAATATGGGTGGACAATCTATATCGAACCCAGGAACAAAGATGAGGACGGGAAACTCTGGATACCGGACCTCATTGTAACGAAAGAACAGCAGATAATCATTATTGATGTGACAGTTAGGTCCGATTTTCAAATAAACTCCCTCGAAGAGGCATGGGAGGAGAAGACAAACAAATACAAACATCTTGAGAATGAACCTTACAGGTAGAGGAAAGTTATCCTTCTATGGGTTTGTGATGGGAGCCCGAGGGAAATGGCACTCTAAAAACTCAGAGTTGATGAAGACTCTCGGGATTGAGAAGTAGTAATCCTTCGCCCAGAACATTACCAACTTAACCTTATCTTTAACCCTTGAACTCTTACGAATTTTTATGGACTTGTAACAACTCCGTTCGACTTGTGATGCTAGACTTTTCTAGATTTTAAGATATTTTAAATTTATTAGTTTTAAATAGTTTTAGTGATTTTAAACAGGTCGATTTGCTAATTTTAAGTTTTCGGGTTTTATTAATAAAGATACTGTGTTTTAGGTCACATAAGTTAATTGGTGGAGGGTAAGTTGGTGTAAATTAAATAAAGAGCACGCTACAATCAACAAATGATGAGGGAATACCTAGTCGAAATGGTTGATAGCCCTCTCTCATTTTGTCCCTCGCTGAGGATTCTGCTTCACAATGGTATTTTAAATCTTTTTATTGTTTTACCGTCCCCATTTTAGATCTTCTGGCTGTGGTTTCGCTGGATAGGGGTTTTCATTCTGTCGACGAGCGACTTTTAAAACTCGAAATGGACACGATCGATCATGAATGGTGAGTGCAAATAAAAAGTCTGAATGTGATGAAGGGAGTAAGTGATTCTGTATTGAAGTCTATATGTGATGCAGGGAGGAAGTAATTTTGTCTGTATTAAAAGCCTAGGTGTGATGATTCTGTATTAAAGTCTATATGTGATGAAGGAGTAAGTGATTCTATATTAAAGTCTATGTGTGATGAAGGGAGTAAGTGATTCTATATTGAAGTCTATGTGTGATGAAGGAGTACATGATTCTGTATTAAAATCTATGTGTGATGAAGGGAGGAAGTGATCCTGTATTAACGTCTATGTGTGATGAAAGCAGTTAGTGATTCTGTATTAAAGTCTATGTGTGATGAAGGGAGTATGTGATTCTGTCTGTATTAAAGTCTAGGTGATGGAGGGAGTAAGTGATTCTGTCTGTATTAAAGTCTTTCTGCCTTTATTCCTGATGAAGGGCTTTTGCCCAAAACGCCAATTTTGGTGCTCCTCGGATGCTGCCTGAACTGTTGTGCTCTTCCAGCACCACTAATCCAAAATCTGGTTTCCAGCCTCTGCAGTCAATGTTTTTACCTAGTTGATTTTAACCCGACTGCAAATCCTGTTGCAAGGATGCCTGCCTTGAAGAGGTTTTCCTCCTCTCTCTACAAGACGCAATGGTACATTCTCCCCACCCCCACCCTTGTCCAGCTTATCTCTCCACGCTTCAGGCTCTCTGCCTTTATTCCTGATGAAGGGCTTTCGCCAGAAACGTCAATTTTGCTGCTCCTCGGATGCTGCCTTAACTGATGTGTCTTCCAGCATCACTAATCCAAAAAATGATGAAGGGAGTAAGTGATTCTATATTGAAGTCTATGTGTGATGAAGGAGTAAAGGATTCTGTATTAAAATCTATGTGTGAAGTAGGGAGTAAGTGATTCAGTATTAATGTCTACATGTGATGAAGGGAGATAGTGATTCTGCATTAAAGTCTATGTGTGATGAGGGCAGTTAGTGATTCTGTATTAAAGTCTATGTGTGATGAGGGCAGTTAGTGATTCTGTATTAAAGTCTATATGTGATGAAGGAGTAAGTGATTCTGTATTAAAGTCTATGTGTGATGAAGGGAGTATGTGATTCTGTCTGTATTAAAGTCCAGGTGATGGAGGGAGTAAGTGATTCTGTATTCAAATCTATGTGTGATGAAGGGAGTAAGTGATTCTGTATTAAGGCCTATGTGTGATGAAGGAGTAAGTGATTCTGTCAGTGTTAACGTCTATATGTGATGAAGGGAGAATGTGATTCTGTATTAAAAACTATGTGTGATGAAAGGAGTAAGTGACTCTATATTAAAGTCTATATGTGATGAAGGGAGTAAGTGATTCTGTCTGTATTAAGGTCTCTCTGCCTTTATTCCGATGAAGGCCTTTTGCCCGAAACGCCAATTTTGCCTCTCCTCGGATGCTGCCTGAACTGCTGTGCCCTTCCAGCACCACTCATCTAAAATCTGGTTTCCAGCATCTGCAGTCATTGTTTTTACCTAGTTGATTTTAACCCGACTGCAAATCCTCTTGCAAGGATGCCTGCCTTGATGAAGTTTTCCTCCTCTCTCTACAAGACTCAATGCTACTTACTCCCCAACCCCACCCTCCTCCAGCTTATCTCTCCACACTTCAGGCTCTCTGCCTTTATTCCTGATGAAGGGCTTTGCCCAAAACGTCAATTTTGCTGCTTTTCGGATGCTGCCTGAACTGCTGGGCTCTTCCGGCATCACTAATCCAAAAAATGATGAGAGGAGTAAGTGATTCTGTATTAAAGTCTATGTGTGATGAAGGGGAGTAAGTGATTCTGTATTAAAGTCTATATGTGATGAAGGGAGTAAGTGATTCTGTATTAAAGTTGATGTGTGATGAAGGGAGTAAGTGATTCTGTATTAAAGTGTATGTGTGATGAAGGGGAGTAAGTGACTCTGTATTAAAGTCTGTGTGTGATGAAGGGAGTAAGTGATTCTGTATTAAAGTGTATGTGTGATGAAGGGAGTAAGTGACTCTGTATTAAAGTGTATGTGTGATGAAGGGAGTAAGTGACTCTGTATTAAAGTCTATGTGTGATGAAGGAGTAAGTGATTCTGTATTAAAGTGTATGTGTGATGAAGGGAGTAAGTGACTCTGTATTAAAGTCTATGTGTGATGAAGGAGTAAGTGATTCTGTATTAAAGTGTATGTGTGATGAAGGGAGTAAGTGACTCTGTATTAAAGTCTATGTGTGATGAAGGGAGTAAGTGACTCTGTATTAAAGTCTACGTGTGTGATGAAGGGAGTAAGTGATTCTGTATTAAAGTGTATGTGTGATGAAGGGGAGTAAGTGACTCTGTATTAAAGTCTGTGTGTGATGAAGGGAGTAAGTGACTCTGTATTAAAGTCTGTGTGTGATGAAGGGAGTAAGTGACTCTGTATTAAAGTGTATGTGTGATGAAGGGGTAAGTGACTCTGTATTAAAGTCTATGTGTGATGAAGGGGAGTAAGTGATTCTGTATTAAAGTGTATGTGTGATGAAGGGAGTAAGTGACTCTGTATTAAAGTGTATGTGTGATGAAGGGGAGTAAGTGATTCTGTATTAAAGTGTATGTGTGATGAAGGGGAGTAAGTGATTCTGTATTAAAGTGTATGTGTGATGAAGGGAGTAAGTGACTCTGTATTAAAGTGTATGTGTGATGAAGGGGAGTAAGTGATTCTGTATTAAAGTGTATGTGTGATGAAGGGGAGTAAGTGATTCTGTATTAAAGTGTATGTGTGATGAAGGGAGTAAGTGATTCTGTATTAAAGTGTATGTGTGATGAAGGGGAGTAAGTGATTCTGTATTAAAGTGTATGTGTGATGAAGGGAGTAAGTGACTCTGTATTAAAGTGTATGTGTGATGAAGGGGAGTAAGTGATTCTGTATTAAAGTGTATGTGTGATGAAGGGGAGTAAGTGATTCTGTATTAAAGTGTATGTGTGATGAAGGGGAGTAAGTGATTCTGTATTAAAGTGTATGTGTGATGAAGGGGAGTAAGTGACTCTGTATTAAAGTGTATGTGTGATGAAGGGGAGTAAGTGACTCTGTATTAAAGTGTATGTGTGATGAAGGGAGTAAGTGACTCTGTATTAAAGTGTATGTGTGATGAAGGGAGTAAGTGACTCTGTATTAAAGTGTATGTGTGATGAAGGGGAGTAAGTGACTCTGTATTAAAGTGTATGTGTGATGAAGGGGAGTAAGTGACTCTGTATTAAAGTGTATGTGTGATGAAGGGGAGTAAGTGACTGTATTAAAGTGTATGTGTGATGAAGGGGAGTAAGTGACTCTGTATTAAAGTGTATGTGTGATGAAGGGAGTAAGTGACTCTGTATTAAAGTGTATGTGTGATGAAGGGGAGTAAGTGACTCTGTATTAAAGTGTATGTGTGATGAAGGGGAGTAAGTGATTCTGTATTAAAGTGTATGTGTGATGAAGGGGAGTAAGTGATTCTGTATTAAAGTGTATGTGTGATGAAGGGGAGTAAGTGACTGTATTAAAGTGTATGTGTGATGAAGGGGAGTAAGTGACTCTGTATTAAAGTCTATGTGTGATGAAGGGAGTAAGTGACTCTGTATTAAAGTGTATGTGTGATGAAGGGAGTAAGTGATTCTGTATTAAAGTGTATGTGTGATGAAGGGGAGTAAGTGATTCTGTATTAAAGTGTATGTGTGATGAAGGGAGTAAGTGACTCTGTATTAAAGTCTGTGTGTGATGAAGGGAGTAAGTGACTCTGTATTAAAGTGTATGTGTGATGAAGGGAGTAAGTGATTCTGTATTAAAGTGTATGTGTGATGAAGGGAGTAAGTGACTCTGTATTAAAGTGTATGTGTGATGAAGGGAGTAAGTGATTCTGTATTAAAGTCTGTGTGTGATGAAGGGGAGTAAGTGACTCTGTATTAAAGTCTGTGTGTGATGAAGGGAGTAAGTGATTCTGTATTAAAGTGTATATGTGATGAAGGGGAGTAAGTGACTCTGTATTAAAGTCTGTGTGTGATGAAGGGAGTAAGTGATTCTGTATTAAAGTGTATGTGTGATGAAGGGAGTAAGTGACTCTGTATTAAAGTCTGTGTGTGATGAAGGGAGTAAGTGACGCTGTATTAAAGTGTATGTGTGATGAAGGGGAGTAAGTGACTCTGTATTAAAGTCTATGTGTGATGAAGGGGAGTAAGTGACTCTGTATTAAAGTGTATGTGTGATGAAGGGGAGTAAGTGACTCTGTATTAAAGTCTATGTGTGATGAAGGGGTAAGTGATTCTGTATTAAAGTCTATGTGTGATGAAGGGGAGTAAGTGATTCTGTATTAAAGTCTATGTGTGATGAAGGGGAGTAAGTGACTCTGTATTAAAGTCTATGTGTGATGAAGGGGAGTAAGTGACTCTGTATTAAAGTGTATGTGTGATGAAGGGGAGTAAGTGATTCTGTATTAAAGTGTATGTGTGATGAAGGGGAGTAAGTGACTCTGTATTAAAGTGTATGTGTGATGAAGGAGTAAGTGACTCTGTATTAAAGTGTATGTGTGATGAAGGGGAGTAAGTGACTCTATTAAAGTGTATGTGTGATGAAGGGGAGTAAGTGATTCTGTATTAAAGTGTATGTGTGATGAAGGAGTAAGTGACTCTGTATTAAAGTGTATGTGTGATGAAGGGGAGTAAGTGATTCTGTATTAAAGTGTATGTGTGATGAAGGGGAGTAAGTGATTCTGTATTAAAGTGTATGTGTGATGAAGGGGAGTAAGTGACTCTGTATTAAAGTCTGTGTGTGATGAAGGGAGTAAGTGACTCTGTATTAAAGTGTATGTGTGATGAAGGGAGTAAGTGACTCTGTATTAAAGTCTGTGTGTGATGAAGGGGAGTAAGTGACTCTGTATTAAAGTGTATGTGTGATGAAGGGAGTAAGTGACTCTGTATTAAAGTCTGTGTGTGATGAAGGGGAGTAAGTGACTCTGTATTAAAGTGTCTGTGTGATGAAGGGGAGTAAGTGACTCTGTATTAAAGTCTGTGTGTGATGAAGGGAGTAAGTGACTCTGTATTAAAGTGTATGTGTGATGAAGGGAGTAAGTGACTCTGTATTAAAGTCTGTGTGTGATGAAGGGGAGTAAGTGACTCTGTATTAAAGTGTATGTGTGATGAAGGGAGTAAGTGACTCTGTATTAAAGTGTATGTGTGATGAAGGGGAGTAAGTGACTCTGTATTAAAGTGTATGTGTGATGAAGGGAGTAAGTGACTCTGTATTAAAGTCTATGTGTGATGAAGGGAGTAAATGATTCTGTATTAAAGTCTGTGTGTGATGAAGGGGAGTAAGTGACTCTGTATTAAAGTGTATGTGTGATGAAGGGAGTAAGTGACTCTGTATTAAAGTGTATGTGTGATGAAGGGGAGTAAGTGACTCTGTATTAAAGTGTATGTGTGATGAAGGGAGTAAGTGACTCTGTATTAAAGTCTATGTGTGATGAAGGGGAGTAAGTGACTCTGTATTAAAGTCTGTGTGTGATGAAGGGGAGTAAGTGATTCTGTATTAAAGTGTATGTGTGATGAAGGGGAGTAAGTGATTCTGTATTAAAGTGTATGTGTGATGAAGGGGAGTAAGTGACTCTGTATTAAAGTGTATGTGTGATGAAGGGGAGTAAGTGACTCTGTATTAAAGTGTATGTGTGATGAAGGGGAGTAAGTGACTCTGTATTAAAGTGTATGTGTGATGAAGGGAGTAAGTGACTCTGTATTAAAGTCTATGTGTGATGAAGGGGAGTAAGTGACTCTGTATTAAAGTCTGTGTGTGATGAAGGGGAGTAAGTGATTCTGTATTAAAGTGTATGTGTGATGAAGGGGAGTAAGTGACTCTGTATTAAAGTGTATGTGTGATGAAGGGAGTAAGTGACTCTGTATTAAAGTGTATGTGTGATGAAGGGGAGTAAGTGACTCTGTATTAAAGTGTATGTGTGATGAAGGGGAGTAAGTGACTCTGTATTAAAGTCTGTGTGTGATGAAGGGGAGTAAGTGACTCTGTATTAAAGTCTGTGTGTGATGAAGGGAGTAAGTGACTCTGTATTAAAGTGTATGTGTGATGAAGGGGAGTAAGTGACTCTGTATTAAAGTGTATGTGTGATGAAGGGGAGTAAGTGACTCTGTATTAAAGTCTATGTGTGATGAAGGGAGTAAGTGATTCTATATTAAAGTGTATGTGTGATGAAGGGAGTAAGTGACTCTGTATTAAAGTGTATGTGTGATGAAGGGAGTAAGTGACTCTGTATTAAAGTCTATGTGTGATGAAGGGAGTAAGTGACTCTGTATTAAAGTGTATGTGTGATGAAGGGGAGTAAGTGATTCTGTATTAAAGTGTATGTGTGATGAAGGGGAGTAAGTGACTCTGTATTAAAGTGTATGTGTGATGAAGGGAGTAAGTGACTCTGTTTTAATGATGAAGGGGAACGAGACATTCTGTTTCTTGTTGTTCGGGCCAAGGGGTTTCATGCCGCATGTGATTGGCTGAAACCTCCCCTCTGACCCCGCCCACTAGTGCGAGTCTTATACAGACCACGCCCTTAGCGGCAGCAGTCTGTGCTGTGATTGGGTAGATGATCTGAGGGGGCGGGGTTCAGTGTCCTGGTAAAGTTACCGCCAGCTGGAGGCCGAGCAGCAATGGCGCTGGAGTTGCGGGGACTCACTGATGAACAGGCCTCGAGCGCCTGTTCCCAGCCGGACCCTGAAACCAAGGTTCGTCGGGTTTTGCTGTGAACGGCAGGCGGTCTCGGGGCTGAAAGTCGGTCGTTTGTGAGTGAGATGTGGTTTGTCCCCACGGGCTGATTGGCCCAAATGGTGCACGTTTGAGGCCGAGCCGAGCGGTTGAGATCCCATAACTCCGGCCGAGTTTGGGATGTAGTCCGTGAACTGAAAGTTCTGGTTCAACAAAAACAGAAATTGCTGGGCGAACTCTGCAGGTTTGGTCACATTTAGGGCGAGCAAAGCGGCGTTAACGTTTCGGCTCAAGTGACCTTTGTTGAGAATGACTTGTCGCTGGGGAAAGGTTGGTGTATGTGCTGATATTGGGGTATGGAGGAGGGGCTGGGAGTGAACTGTGGAGCCTAAAGACAGATAACAACACTTGGATCGGTAAGTGAATAGGTCAAGGTCTGTCTGGGGGATCGAGAGCTGCTAATTGGTTCTGTTGTTAGCTAACAATGGGATGGTTGTGGTAGTAGCCCATTTAATGATGAGGACTGGTATGTGAGGACTAGGGTAAGCATGTAGGAGAAGGTGGTCAGTTCTTTGATTTTATTTTTAGTTCTGGTTGAACGTTGTGACTTCGACAGTCTGCCTAGAAAGGTTATATGTCACTGAATCCTGAACTTGGCTGCCAACTGACATTCAAGTTTCAGTTTGCCTCTGTGTTGCTGAACTTAAGATGGCCTTTCAGCTTGGTCAGCTGTGCTGTTCAATTGATCATGGTTGATCTGATCCTCAACTCCACTTTGCTGTGTTTTTATCTCTCCTTCCCCCTAATCCTTGATTACTTTGCTGATAACTTGCTTATCTTTGCCTTGAATATACTTGATAATCTAGCCTCAACAACCCTCTGCTGTTGAGATGTCCACAGAATCACCAACCTCTGAAAGAGAGAAAATCCTACATCTGTCTAACTCAGAATCCCTATCCTGAGATTGTGCCATGTGGTCCTAGACTACCCCACAAGGGGCAACCACTTCTCTTGTTCTACCAAACTAAGTTCCCTGTAAGATTAGAGTTCAGAATGAGGCTATAAGTACATACCCAAACTACATTGGGAATTGAACACACCCAGGATGTTCACTCCTGGAAGCTTCAGTCACCTGCCTGCTGACAAGTGCATCTGTGGGCAAGATCAGACTGGCTGTGCAACTGTCACAATTAGAGTATGCTGACAGTGAATCTCTGGAATTGTGAGGTATAATCACTTAATGAGGGAAAAATGTATAAGAAAGGAGCATTCTCTTGAATGTAAAGTTGCGTGTTCAAGTTTACAAATGACACTTGAGGCACAGTTAACTGCCTAACTAAGATCAGTAAATTATGTCAGTGATTTATGAATGTTTTCTTGTTGGTGGCTTTAGGAAGTGTTGAAACTAAATAGATCACTTAAGAGCTAGGTTGGAATCAAGATGTGAGCAAATTTGGCTTCCTTGTCCAAAATATTGGTCAGTCCTTATCTGAAATTTCTGGGTACTGCATCCAATACCCATGGACAACCAAGTGCAAATTTGCAAGAGTTTAAAAGGATGTCTTGCTGCAATTGTACATTACCTTGGCAAAACCACACCTGGAGTATAGTGCCCTTATCTGACTGAAGGTGGATGTTTTCCTGTAGAGAGAGTGCAACAATGGTTAACAGATTCTGAATACTTGAAATGGCAGGACTGATGTATGAAGACAGTGAATCAGTTAGGGCTATATTCAGAGAAATCTTAGGAGAAAAAGGGTGGTTGTGGGGGGGTGCGGAGCGGAAGAGGGTGGAGGGATATCTCCTAGAAACCTATAGAATTTTAACAGGACTAGACAAGATAAATACAGGCAGGATGTTTCCAATGACCAGGGAGTCAGGAGTGGGGTCAGGTCTAAGGAGATGGTATCAGCTGTTTAGGACTGACAGAAGAAATGATTTGAGCAAGACTGGAGAGGCTGTGGAATTCTCTGCAACAGGAAGTGATTGAGGCCAAAACATCATTTTTTTTTTAAGGCTCAAGGGATTAAAGGGTTTGGGGAGATGGAAGGAACAGAATATGGAGTTGGATGGTCAGCTGTGATCATATTGAATGATGGAGCAGGCTTAAAGGGCTGAATGGCCTACATCTGCTCGTTATTTCTGTTGTGTAAGAATGTGCGGACAAGTTACAGTAACAGGTTCTAGTCTCTCACTCAGTCACAGATGTACAAACATGGAAACAGTCCCTTCGGTCCAACCCGTCCATGCTGACTAGATATCTCAACCCAATCTAGTCCCACCTGCCAGTGCCTAGCTCATCCCTCCAAACCCTTCCTGTTCATATACCCACCCAGATGCCTTTTTAAATGTTGTAATTGTACCAGCCTCCACCACTTCCTCTGGCAGCTAATTCCATACACATACCACCCTCTGTGTGGAAAAGTTGCCCCTTAGGTCTCTTTTATATCTTTCCCTTCTCACAGTAAACCTATGCCCTGACCCCAGGGAAAAGACTTTGCCTATTTATCCTATCCACGCCCCTTATGATTTTATAAATCTCCATAAGGTCACCCCTTCGCTCTGATACTCCAGGGAAAACAGTCCCAACCTATTCAGCCTCTCCCTGTTGCTCAAATCCTCCAACCCTAGCAACATCCTTAAATCTCTTCTGAACCTTTTCAGGTCTCACAACATGCAGTCCTTGGGGTGTGGTGCCTTTTAGAAGTGAATTCTGGCCTTTAGATAAGGGATTTGGAGCATAGATAACAGAGGACTTGAGGTAAAGAACAGCTGTGTTGTTAGCAGTCACTTGCTAATTTTACCCTGAGAAAGATCTGTGCCATGGCTTGCGTGGGTCCTTGCATGGCTGTGGAGCTGCACCTGACCACACACTGACAGGGGTTTCTGGGAGGTGGAATTAGTCTATGGCCTTGTGATAACTGGTGTTCCTCTTCTGTATTTCCTCTTGTCAGTGTGTATTCTCTAAGAATTGCATCCTTCTAACAGAAGTCTCTTTCACCAACTGCCGCCCAACCCCCCTTCTCAGTTTCCTCTGAGAGTCTCCTGCACGTTGCTGTTTGTCTTTTGAGGGAAGCCTTCAGGGAGTCTTTGAATGATAAGTGAGGGGTTGATGTGCAAAACAGCCATGACTCAATGATAGAGTATGCTGGAAGGGATTTAACACAGTTGCTCTGTGTTTAAGTGGAGACTCTTATTTTCTGCCTGTGTCCACTTTCAGGCTAAGGGAAAGATCAACAAATAACTTAATTTTTTTTCCCTCAAAACTATACGATTAAACAAGTACAAATTTTCCAGTGTTCTTCCAACTCCTGTCTTTCAGGATTTTATAATGCAACAGACCATGTTGAGAGTGAAAGATCCGAAAAAGTCTCTGGATTTTTACACCAGGATCATTGGAATGACGTAAGAAACTGAGTAAATAGAGTAAAGCAGTGAGTGATTGTAGCAATGGTAACAAAGTATGGAACAGTACACACATTTGAAAACAATGGTGCAAATCAACCCTTGTTAAGTAAGCATCAAAGTCAGTTCACTTTTTGGGCTGCCAGCTTTCATTAATCGGATTCTGTGTAGCTGGTTTAGATCTGAAGTACTGTATTCACTTCACTTTCTCTTGAGGCTATTAACTGGACTGAATTACATATCCAGTTTTTTTAATGGCTTTTTTTTTAAGTTTGTTAACTGAGATAACCCATCCCTGTCTCTGCAGTCCTATGAAGATGATTGGGGTTGTTGGGGGTCAGTCATTTCCACTTCAGGAAATCTCTGCAGGACTTCCTAAAGGGTGTGTCCTAGGCATAGTCATCTTCAGCTGCTTCATCAATGACCTTCCCTCAATCATCAGGTCAGAAGTGATTGTGAATTATTTACCATCATTCTCAACTCCTCAGACTGAAGCAGTCCATGTTCAAATACAGCAAGAGCTGACAATACTTGTGCCACACAATTGCAAGGCAATGACCATCACCAATGGGAAACAATATAGCCATCCCTCCTTGACATTTAATGGGGCTACTGTCACTAATTCTCCCACTATCTGCATCCTGAGTTTACCATTCACCAAAATTCCACTGGACTTGCCATATGAATCCAGTGGCTACAAGAGCAGGTCAAAAGACTTTGAATACTGTGGCAAATAACTGTTCTGACTCCCCAGATCCTGTCTGCCATCTAGAAGGTGCAAGTCAGAAGTGTGATGTAATACTCCCCACTTGCCTGGATGAATACAGCTCCAACAACGCTGATGAAGCTTGACACCATGCAGGACAAAGCATCCTGATTTACTGGCACCACATGCACACTCTTCCACCACTGACATTTAGCAGTAGCAATGTATGATCTACAAAATGCATTTCCAAGATTTTTCAGCAGCTCCTTTCAAACCCACAACCACTTCCACTTCGGACGATGGCAATAGATACATGGGAATGCTGACACTTGCAAGATCTTGTCAAAGCCACTTACCATTCTGATTTGGAGATTATCACTGTTCCTGGGTCAAAATCCTGGAATTCATTCCCTAAGGGTATTGTGGGTCAACCCATAGTACATAGATTGTAGGTCAGCTGATCACCTTCTCTCGTGCAGTCAAGGATGGGCAATATGTGCTGGCCAGCCAGTGACACCCACCCCCCAGTGAATTTAAAAACTTCTTTATTTGGCATTTGTCATCCTCTAATTTGATAGCATTCTATTTTAAAAGCAATATGAAAGTCTTTGGAACTCCGACTTATCAGCAGCTGGGAAAATGCACTTTCAGAATAAGAATGGTATATGAAAGTACAAATCCATGCACTTGTTTTGTTTGCTGTTCAGTGTGAAACAGTGGATTTTTACTGTGTAGCCTGTCGATAGAGTTCCCATCTCATGATGTTCTGTTTCACCACTTGGCTTGATTTCCCTCCTTATTATCTGACAATTCTTCAACTTGTTACAGACTTCTGCAGAAATTTGACTTCCCTGCTATGAAATTTACACTTTACTTTTTGGGTTATGAAGACAAAAAGGAAATTCCAGCTGATAAGAATGAGCACACAGCCTGGACTTTCTCACGGAGAGCAACTATTGAGCTGACACAGTGAGTACAGTACTTTAGGAAATGAAAATTCAGCTATAATTGTCCTGGTTTTGTCTGCTGAAGATTACTGAGACTTGGTTCTGATCATTAACAGCAGAACTATCATATGGTGAGGGATCAACATGTTCACATGCTGAACTATCATATGGTGAGGGATCAACATGTTCACACGCTGAACTATCATATGGTGAGGGATCAACATGTTCACATGCTGAACTATCATATGGTGAGGGATCAACATGTTCACACGCTGAACTATCATATGGTGAGGGATCAACATGTTCACATGCTGAACTATCATATGGTGAGGGATCAACATGTTCACACGCTGAACTATCATATGGTGAGGGATCAACATGTTCACACGCTGAACTATCATATGGTGAGGGATCAACATGTTCACACGCTGAACTATCATATGGTGAGGGATCAACATGTTCACACGCTGAACTATCATATGGTGAGGGATCAACATGTTCACACGCTGAACTATCATATGGTGAGGGATCAACATGTTCACACGCTGAACTATCATATGGTGAGGGATCAACATGTTCACACGCTGAACTATCATATGGTGAGGGATCAACATGTTCACACGCTGAACTATCATATGGTGAGGGATCAACATGTTCACACGCTGAACTATCATATGGTGAGGGATCAACATGTTCACACGCTGAACTATCATATGGTGAGGGATCAACATGTTCACATGCTGAACTATCATATGGTGAGGGATCAACATGTTCACATGCTGAACTATCATATGGTGAGGGATCAACATGTTCACATGCTGAACTATCATATGGTGAGGGATCAACATGTTCACATGCTGAACTATCATATGGTGAGGGATCAACATGTTCACATGCTGAACTATCATATGGTGAGGGATCAACATGTTCACATGCTGAACTATCATATGGTGAGGGATCAACATGTTCACATGCTACACTGCAAACTAATTCAGTCTTTGGTGCTGCATAAAAGCAAGTGCACTCCTTTTATTTTCCTTCAAATGGGTTTTCGATGAAGATATTTTGAAGATTAATTTGTGTACACACATTGTGTTGATTTTACATTTGTCACATGCAAACATACAATGTGCTTAACTAGTAAGTTCTCATGTTGTATAACTGATGGAACTGAGATCTGGGTCCAGGTGGACTTCATCTTCTGGCCTTTAAAGGTTGCTAATCAATATAATAGACACATTGGTTCTAAGTTTCAAAAATGTTACCTTCAGTGAAGGTTTCTTTTGGACTGCAAAGTAGCCACAGGACCATAAGAAATAGGAACAGGAGTAGGCCGTTGGCCTTTTTTTAAAAAAAGACTGCGCCACCATTCAGTAGGATTAAAGCTGATCCAACGTTGCTCATATCCACTTTCCTGCCTTTTCTTATCCTTTTGATTCTCCTGCTAAACAAGAATCTAATCTACTCCTCTTAAATATTCAGAAGGGCTCTACTCCCCATAGCTCTGTGGCAAGGTGTTCTAAAGATACTCCACATTCTAGAGATGAAATTCCTCCTCTTTTTTTTTTTTTGGTCTGTTCAGCAACCATGCCCCCTCTTCCTAGACTCTTCCAGGAAGGAAACATCCCCTTAACATTAACCCTGTCAGGCCCTTTAAGCATCCTGTGTGTTTCAATTAGATTATTTCTCATTCTTTTAACTTCCAGTAAGTAGGATCCCAAATTGTTTGGCCTTTGTTCACTAGATAATCCTCCATTTCTGGGATGATCTGAGTGAACCTGTCTGAACTCCCTCTATTGAAGTGACAGGGTTGCTTAAATAAGGGGGTCAAAATATATCTGAACTCTAGATGTGGTCTCACCAACATGTATACAGTTGTCATAAGACTTGTAGGGTCATAGGAATGTGAGGGTACTATGGCTCTAAGATATGTTTTTTGTTCGTGGGTCTCTTTGTTTTAAGAGCAATAGCTGACGAGCTGTTAGCTCCAAGCTGATAAGCAGCTTGAGGCCTTTTTTTTTCTTTTAGAAGTTAGAATAATAAAAGCATGAGTGAAGTCAGGCTCCCACTCTGTGGTTTCAGTTTAACTGTGGTTGCTAGGGTTTTGAAGCTGGTTTTGGAAGCTGCTATTCTGCTCCCTGTTAGGGCTAAACGCTGGAGTTCTCTCTGCTGCAAGAATTGAATGAGACATTCAATTTTACTGAATTTGCCTTTGCCAAGAGTGTTTATGGGATGTTACTATATTCAAACAGTTGCTGTTTAGCAATTAAATCCAGCTTGTTAACTTCAAATTTTCCAGTACAGTTATGTAAGTCATAGTGCTGTACAGCACAAAAACACACCTTTCAGTCCAACTCATCCATGCTGACGAGATCCTAAATTAATCTAGTCCCATTTGGCCCATATCCCTCAACACTTGCTATTCATGTAGCCATCCAGATTCCTTTTTTTTAAAATGTTCTAATTGTACCAGCCTCTACCACTTCCTCGGGCAGCTCATTTCATTTGTGAATAAGTTGACCCTTGGGTTCCTTTTTTTTATATAAAAAAAAAATCCAATTCTTCTCTTGTACTTTTAACTATGGTAAGAATAAACTGATTTGCTTAATGCCAAGTAGTGTTCCAGATGTAATTGGATTGGTTACACAACACTAACTTGAATTTAAATAAGAAAAAGGTTAGGGTTTAGGCTTTCTCCTTGACATATTTGAAGGGGGTTTGATTTGGTTCAGAGCAGGAACAGTAGGCCATTTCTCCCTTCATGGTGAAAGCGAGGACTGCAGATGTCAGTTGAAAAATGTGGTGCTTGAAAAGCGCAGCAGGTCAGGCAGCAGCCAAGGAGCAGGAGAGTCATGTTCAGGCAAAAGTCCTTCATCAGGAAGAGCTTATGCCCAAAACGTTGACTCTCCTCCTCTGATGCTGCCTGACCTTGTGTGCTTTTCCAGTGGCAGATTGGTGCAACAGGTATGAAGGGTTAAATGTCAGTGAGTTTGTGGCTGATCTGTGGTCTACCTCCATATACCTGTCTTTGGCTCATATTCCTTAATATCTTTTGCTTAATAAAAATGAATTTTTCAGATTTTTAAAACTGAAGCAGGATCCAGAACTTGCTGCTCCCCTAGCCAAGCTCTAAAGGACAGTTAAAACAGTAGTATCTACCTGACAATGTGGAAAACTGCCCAGTTATGTCCTGTATACAAAAAGCAGGAAAAATCCAATTAGTGCCCAATCAGTCTTCTCGCCATCCATCAAGTGATGGAAGGGGTCATCAACAGTGCTATCAAGCAGCACTTGCTCAGCAATAACCTGCTCAGTGATGCTCCATTGGGTTTTGCCAGGGTTCTGACCTCCTTGCTGTCTTAGTTCAAACATGGGCCAGAGGTGAGTGTCAGCTCTTGACATAAAGGCCACATTTGACTAAGGATGGCATCAAGGAGCCCTGGCAAAACTGGAATCCATTTGGGGGGGGAGCGCGCAGGGTCAAACACTACTTTTTAGAGTCAAAGCTAGGCTCCAAGGAGGATGGTTGTGGTTGTAGGGGGTCACTAATGTCTGCTTCAGGGCATCTCTGCAGGAGTCCCTTAGGGTAGTGTACTAGAGCAGCTGAAGATTGCTGCGCCTATCAATGATCTTGTCTCTGTTCCCACTTGTGACCTTATGACAATCTCAGGTGCTTGCAGTGTTCAGCACCATTTGCACCTCCTCATGTTGAAACAGTCTGTTCAAATGCAACAAGATCTGGACAATAGCTTGGGCTGACAAGTGGCAAGTAACACTAGCACCACACAAATGCCAGACACTGACCACCACCACTTGACATTCAACTGTATTAAGAACATAAGTAGGCCATCTGGCCCTCTGAGCCTGTTCCACCACTCAATAAGATCATGGTTAATCTTTTTGTGGACTCAACCCACTTACCCACGCTCTCACCATGTCCCTTAATTCCTTTATTCAAAAAATTTACCCTGGCTTTTGAGTGTTTTACTGAAGTGGCATCAACTACTTGCCTGGGCAAGGCATTCCATAGATTAACAACCCTCTGGGTGAAGAAGTTCCTAAATATGCTCACTTTAATCTTGAGGTTATGTCCTCTTGTCCTCGCTTTTCCTGCCAGTGGAAACATCCTATCTATATTTAATCAGTTTCCTTTTAATTTTGTTTCTACAAGATCCCACTTCATTCTTTAATTGCAATGAATATAATCCCAATCAACTCAATCTCTCATCCATAAGGCAACCGCCTCAACTGTGGAATCAGCCTAATTGACCACCTCTCTGCCCCCTCCAGTGCCAGTACATTCTTAAGTAAAAAAAAATTACCATCATTGAATCTCTCACTGTCAACATCTTTTGAGGTTACCATTGACCAGAAACTCAACTGGACTCCCCACATAAACACAGTAGCTACAAGAGCAGGTCAGAGACTAGGGATACTGTGGCGACTAACTCACTACCTGACACTCCAGTCAGTCCATTATCTACAAGGCACATGTCAGGAGTGTAATGGAATGCTCTCCACTTGCCTGAATGGATGCAGTTCCAACAACACTCAAGAAGCTTGACACTATCCAGGACAAAGCAACCTGCTTGATTGGCACCACATCTACAAACATTCAGTCCCTCCATCACCAGCACTTCGTAGCAGCAGTGTGTACGATCTACAAGATGCATTGTAGAAGTTCATCAAATTCCTTAGACAGCACCTTGTAAATGCAAGACCACTCCCGTATAGAAGGACAAGGGCCAGGTACTTGGGGAACATAACCAGCAAGTTCCCTTCCAAGCCACTCACCACCCTGACTTGGAAACATACTCTTGTTCCTTCAGTCATTGGGTTACAATCCTAGAATTCTCTCCCTTCTGGCATTGTGGATCAACCAATAGCAAGTGGACTGCAGCGATTCAAGAAGGCAGCTCACCACCAAGTCCAAATAGGGATGGGCTATCAATGCTGGCTAGTCAGCAATGCATAAATCCCACAAACTAATAAGAAAACAATCCACTGCTGTTTCCAGAATCCCCTACCAGTGGGAATAGTTTCTTTTTCTACCCTGTCTCTTTGTGTAATATCATGAATATTTCAATCAAATTGACATTTAACCTTCAATTCTAGAGAAAACCAGCCTAATTTATATAGTCTCTTGATAACCAGTGTCTTTTTTTGTAGAGCTCCAAGACCAACATGCCCTTAAGGTGTGGTACTCACACCACTCTGTGTGGTCTAATCAGACTCTTTTATAACAACATTATATCTGCACCCTTCTACACCAGTGCTTCTGAAAGGCTGGTATTGAAGTAGCTTTCCTGATTACTTTCTGCACCTGTCTGTGACACTTTGAAGATCTATGCACCTGAACCCTCATTCCTGTTGAAGGGCTTATGCCTGAAACATTAATTCTCCTGCTCCTCAGATGTTGCCTGACTTGTGCTTCTCTAGCACCACACACTCAAACCTGAACCCCTCCCAGGTTCTGTTAGACAATTGGTGTATTTAATTTCATACCATCTAGAAAGTACCCTAATCTGATCTTGTTTTGGTCCAAAATAGATAACCTCTCGCTTACATTGAATTCTGCCATTGTTTTGTCCATTCAGTTAATCTAGCAATATCCCTCTATAATTTTATGCATTGTGTACACTTTACAATGCTGTTATGCTTTAAACAGCACGTGGACTTTGCTACTCTTATGGTCCAACTCCTCTGAAATAACAGACACCATTCATTAATCTTTCTGATTACCTACTGCATCTGAGTTGTAGAGTATAGAAACAGGTCCTTCAATCCACTGTTAATGCCAACCAAACACTCAAAACTACGTTCATCCCATTTCCCTGCACTTTGGTCCATAGCCTATATGTCCTGGCATCTGAAGTGCTCATCTAGATGCTGATTAACTGTTGCAATGATGTGGAGGAACTGGGGTGGGGTGGACAAAGTTTAAAAATCGCACTACAAGTTACAATCCAACAGGATTATTTGGAAGTACAAGCTTTCGGAGCACTGTTCCTTCACCAGGTAGCTAGGTGATGAAGGAGCAGTGCTCTGAAAGTTTGTACTTCCAAATAATCCTTGGACTAAATCTGGTGTTGTGATTTTCAACTTTGTCCACCCCAGTGCAGCGCTAGTTCGTCCACATAACCACTGAAGTGTTGTATTATACTTCCCGTTACTTCTACTACTCATTGCTTGTTCTTGCACAGTTACCTCCCCTAACTCTTCTTGTGCAGTCAGGCCTCTATTTATTCTAACAGTATCTTGAAATTCCAAAACCCCCAGTATTGGGGGAGAGCTATTGCCATAAAGACCTCCGATTCTCTTCTGTGTCTGCATAGGGCTCTTAGGGTGTGAGTAAAAGTTGGGAATTCAGCGCTCCAATCCTAATTGAAATTCCCTCTTGTTTCACATGCTGCTTAAAATCTACCTCTGACCAAGGTTTTGATCACCAACTTAATTTTTGCATTAAAACTTCTCCTATGCATTAGTATAATGTGCCTTTAACACAGAAAACAAGTTGTTAATGAATGCAACTTTGAGATGGCTTTGCTACTTTCTCTGCCTTTTTAAAAGATAGGTTGAGGGGAGGAATTCTAGAGAAGAGAATCCAAATGGTTGAACATTGTGTGCACCTACTTGAGGCGTAAGAGGAAAAGGAGTGGATTCACTGGCTGGGACATGGTACTGGTAAAAGTTGCACAGCTGGTTATGGTTAGTCTGAGATTTAAAATCCCTATAGTGTGGAAACTGGCCCAACAAGTCCACACTGACCATCTGAAGAGTAACCCACCCAATCCATGGTGATATTTGGTACAGTGAAATACTGATATCTAAAAGCCTGTTTGTGTCTTACAGCAATTGGGGTACTGAGAGTGATGACCACCAGGCCTATCACAATGGGAATTCTGATCCTAGAGGCTTTGGTAAGTTTTTTTTAATCTACTTTTTTAAAATTCATTTTGAAGTCTTTGGGAGGAGACTCTTGGCAGAAGAATAATTTGTACTGAACAAATCAAGGTTTTACATTGGTGACATTTCTCAGTCAGGCCAACAATGTTTGAATCATTGGGATTACTTCAGGGTCAGAAAAGACCTGTTCAAAAGTCTTGCTCAGATTTGATTTCCCAAAATGCAGCACCTCATTTATCTGAATTATACACCATCTGCCACTTCTCAGCCCAATGGCCCATCTGGTCGAGATCCTGATGAAATGAGGTAACCTTCTTCGCTGTTCACTACACCTCCAATTTTGATGTCATTTGCAAACTTACTAACTGTACCCCTTATACTCTCATCCAAATCATTTGATTTAATTTGGATAAATGCAAGATATATCATTTGGTAAAACAAACAATGGAAGGACTTGTACAAGTAATGGTAGGGCGTTGGGTAATGTTGTAGAACAGACACCAGAGGCTCAGGTGGTTAAGATTTTCTGAAATTTGAGTCCCATGTAGACCAGTTGGTTAAAGGCATTTTAGCACGCTTGCCTTCACTGCTCAGACCACTGGGTGGGGAAGTCATGTTGAGGTTGTATGGAATATTGGTGAGTACTGTTCACAGTTCTAGTTGCTCTGCTATAGAAAGGATATTAAATTGGAGGGTTCAGAAAATATTTTACCAGGATATTGCTGGGAATGGAAGATTTGTTGTAAAAGTAGGCTGGGATGTTTTTCACTAGAGCATAGGTGGTTGAGAGGTGACCTTGCGTTTTATAAAATCATGATGGGCATAGATAAGGTGAAGAGCAAAGTCTTTTCCCAAGGGTGAGGGAGTTCAGAACAAGTGGACATAATGTATAAAAGTGATGACCAAGATTTAGAGGACATGAGGGGCAGCTTTTTCGCAGAATGGTTTGTATGTGGAATGAACTGCCAGAGGAAGAGGTGGGTACATGTATAGTTACAACATTTTAAAAGACAGTTAAGTAAATGAGTAGGAAAGATTTGGAGAGATGTGGGCCAAATGCAAGCAAGTAGGACAAGTTTGGTTTGGGAACATAGTCAGCATGGACTGTTTGGACTGAAAGGTTGGTTTATAGGGCCATATAGTATGGAAACAAAGAATGTTGGAGAAACTTGGTAGGGCTGGTAGCAACACCACTGTTTACTTTGACAACTTATGAGTAAACACCTAATTCTATACCATCCATGAATTGTTCAGTGATTTAGGTTTTAGACCTATTGAGCCAGCTTGCACAAAAGCTCCCTTCTACTTTTCTGTCAAAAAATGACTACTTCCTGAAAGTATTTATTTCTAAAGTTTTTTTTTTAAATTTTTGGTTTGTTTTTCTTTCTCCTGTCTGCATGTGTACACAGATTGCAGTTGAAGAGCTGGATGCAACACTAATATCTGCTAGGCACATGGCCTTTTTCTCTACTTTTCTGTTGCTACTGCTTCCAGGTCAGGGTTGGTAGGTCACGGGCACCAATTTTTCAAATAAATTGATTGCTTTTATAATTTTTGCAAGATACTTTTTCAATCATTTTTCAAAGGCATTACATTTCAGACTTCTAAAGAAGTAACGCATTTTCCTTACTGCAGTGTATCTGGGTCAAAGGTCGTGACAACTTCCTTCAGATAAATTATTAACAGTGGCTGTCCCTTTTGTCTGGTCACCCAGTGACCATTTAATCAAAAACCTTTCACTCAGCAAGGAATTTGTAAGAATGTATCTATTGACTCCTGTGCTGGTTTCATTCTTGACAGAACACAAATCTACTCTGGTGGTACAGACCAGAAAGTATTTAATTTTTTTTGTTAGAATTTTCCCTAACACTCAAAAAATAACAAAAATATCTAGAATGCTAATTTAGAAATTGATCTGAGTAGATGAACCACATGGAAAAGGAAGACCACAATGAAAGTTTGATCTCTGGTTAGCAAAATTGATAGACAATGCAAATGTGGAGACCCTGTTGGGTAGAGGAACATTGACCCACATTGCTGATTTGTGTTTAGTATTCCCTGTTGGATGTACACATGCAGATGCCTGCTGAAAATAGGACAGGTGGGTCAGAGATGACCATGGTGAGTGCGAAGTTGCTTCGTCACGTTACTAATCATTGAGGAAAACACATGACCAGTTATGTAGAGTCAGTAGTGAAATCTCAATGCATCAAGGAGCAAATGTCCTATGGCAGGGGAGGGGGGGGGAGAAAATGTTAGAAAATTGATTTTAAAAATAAGCAGCACTAATTTACTAAAGTGGTAAACCTTATGCATTTTATGAACAGTTTTAACTGATGTGAAATAGTGTAAGTAGTGGAAAAATATTAAGAGTATTTATGAAATACTGAGTCTGTTTGAGAGCAAAGACTTACAAGAAATACATATAGTGTGAAAACAAGATTAGATTGAGTCTTCAAATGACAAAAATTTGAAAAGCTGACTAATTCAGTAGTTTGGAGCATGTAATTTAGTTGGATTTTCAGAAGCTCCTCTTGAGTCTTTTTGAGATGACTGAAGTCTGTGGAAACTAGCTGGGCAGATAGAGAACAGGTTTCCTCGTTGTAATGGCAGGTAAGTCAGCAGGTAGCTTTGGGTTTTGTAATAAAGCTGCCAGTGTAACATAGAAGAGCAATCTTTTTGTAATAGAGGTTTTCAGTGTGCTTTTCTGAAGTACAAATAATCCATGATACAAGATTAGCTGAATCTAAGCAAAATCTTAGAGGCAAGACAATAATCAAATTCAGCAAAACAATACTGCTGGCTAACAATAGTGACTCCAAGCACTTTCTTTCTGATGAAGGGTTCCTGCCTGAAATATTGCTTTTTTTTCTTTCTGCTCTTTGGATGCTGCCTGACCTGCTGTGCTATTCCAGCACCACTCTATCTTTATTCAGATTTTGAGCATCTGCAGTCCTCCTTTGCCTAATATAATGACTGCACAGAATGCTAAATAGACATCAACATGGAATTAAAATGGTTTTCTTTATATTCCTATAATGGGACAAACTAGTGGTAAACAGTCATGTGAGATATTGTATAAAACTGCTTTAATAAAGCTTTTTTCCCCCTCGTTTTTGGAGGACTATTTAGTTTTAGGTATGGCACCTCAGGTTGGAAAAATGATCTGGAGGGAATTCCAATTCACCAGAATGATACTTGGGAGTTGTACTAAATAAGGATGATGGGTCTCTCAAACATGGTTGGGACTTCTTTTGAATTTGTATGATTTGAGTGTTTACAATTATAAAAGGATTCAAATAGTAAAAGAGGACAACTTATTTTCTGACCGGGAAATCCAATACAATATGGCATACTTTTAAAGTGGCTGTCAGGCTCCTTTTAATATCAGGAAATGAAGTGTCACTGCTTCACATAATTGTTAAAAACCTGAAACACCACCTCACAATGGCAAATGATCTGAAATTGTAATGTTCATAACAAAGATTCCTACTTTTGTAGGTAAAGGTATCAAAAGAAACAGGTCAAAGCTATTTGAAAGATGCTCAAGGGTAACCTTTAGAAGTTTAGAAAATCAGTATAGGGTGAATAGACAAATTGTTTGTTTTTTTTTCCCCAGGGTGGGCAGAGTCCAAAACTAGAGGGTGCAGGTTTCAGGTGAGGGAAAATATTTAAATAGGACCTATGTGTTGACTTTTTCATGGAGAGAATGGTGTTTGTATGGAATGAACTTCCAGGGGAAGTGGTGGAGGCTAGTACAATTGCAACATTTAAGAGGCATCTGGATGTTATATGAATAGGAAGGGTTAAAATGCTGGCAAATGGGGATAGGTTTATTTGGGATATCTGGTTGCCATGGGTGAGTTGGACCAAAGGGTCTACTTCCATACTGCATAGTTCCATGATTCTAACTGAAGTATGGTGGAAAAAGGACTTTTTCAATACTTTTTGACAAAAGGTGGGGTGCTAGGGGAACAGCTGGTGCAGAGGTCAAGTGCAAAAGTGAAAGGTTGTTCCTGGTGTAAGAGATGTAAAATGGGTATAAATCAAGGTGGAAAGGGAGAGAATAGGGACTTCCAACTGAGACCAAAAAAAAACAAGTCTTTTGGAGAGGGGAGTAGAGATGGTACAATTAAGTGGCATTTGTCTCCAGTGTAGATGATGCCATAAAAAGTATAAAGGATATTGATCAGTTAAACTGGACAAAAGTGGCAGATGGAATTCCATGTAAGCAAGTGAGGTGATCCATTTTGGGTGAATGATAGATTTGGGGTGCTTTCTGGATAATGATTAGTGGATTCCAAAGATGATTTCAGGTGTATAGATATTTAAAATGTCAAAGACCTGTGCAGAAAAATGAAGAAAGCTAATGGAATGTTGGCCCTGATATCAAGAGGACTGGAGTGAAAGGATGTAGATGCTATGCTGCAGTCAAACAAAACCCCATTGAAGTCGTATGAGCAGATATGGGCACCACATCTGAGGAAGGATATATTAACCTTGGGGTGGACATACATTTACAAGAATGTTACCTGGACTTCAAGGTAAACTTATGAAAAGTATACAAATTAGGCCTGCTTTCTCTCGAATTTAGATTAAGGGATGATCTGATTTGAGGAGTTAAAGATATTAATAAGGAAAGTCTGTGGCAATAGTAACTTTCTACCTTGTTTGAGGATTCCAGAAGAATGGAGCGTGGTCTGAGAATTAGGGATAGACTGTGTTTAGGAAGCATGAGTGTTAAATATTTGGCGTTCTCCGCCTCAGGCTTCCTACAGTCTGGAAATGGGCCATTTGACCTAAACGTCCACCATGACCTTCAGAGTAACTCACCCAGACCCATTTCCTGATATTTGCCCCCTGACTAATGCACCCAACATGGGGCAATTTAGCTTGGCCAAGTCACCTGACCTGCATATCTTTGGACTGAGAGGAAACCAGACGACCTGGAGAAAACCCACACAGACACAATGTGCAAACTCCACACACCGTCTCCCAAGTGGGATTTGAACCTGGATCCCTGGTGCTTTTGAGTGCTAACCATGGATCCACCATGCTGTCCAAACTGCTGTGGATTCTGCATCAACTGTGAATTTTAAATGAGAATTTTTTTGTTAAGCAAAGGTCTTTAAGGACTAGCCAGGGAGCTATAGACCAGTGAGCTCAATGCTGGTGGTGGGCAAATTGTTGGAGGGAATCTTGAGGGACAGGATTTCCACTTGGAAAGGCAAGGACTGATTAGGGATAATCAACATGGTTTTGTGCATGGGAAATCATGTCTCATGAACTTTGAGTTTTCTTTTAGGTCTCAAAGAATGAGAGCAGAGCAGTGGACATGATCGATATGGACTTCAGTAAGGCATTAGACCAGGTTCCCCATGGGAAACTGATTAGCAAGGTTAGATCTCACGGAATACAGGGAGAACTAGCCATTTGGATACAGAACTGGCTCAAAGGTAGAAGAGAGGGTGGTGGTGGAGGGTTGTCTTTCAGACTGGAGGCCTGTGACCAGTGGAGTGCCACAAGGTGCTAGCCCTCTACTTTTTATCACTTAAGTGATTTGGATGCAAGCATAAGAAGTACACTTAATAAGTTTGCAGATGACACCAAAATTGGAGGTGTAGTGGACCGAGCAGAGGGTTACTTCAGATTACAACCGATGGGCCAATGGGCTGAGAAGTGGCAGATGGAGTTTAATTTGGATAAATGCGAGGTGCTGCATTTTCGGCAAGCAAATCTTAGCAGGACTTATACACTTAATGATAAGGTCCTAGGGAGTGTTGCTGAACAAAGATACCTTGGAGTGCAGGTTCATAGCTCCTTGAAAGTGGAGTCACAAGTAGATAGGATAGTGAAGGTGGCATTTGGTATGCTTTCCTTTATTGGTCAGAGTATTGAGTATAGGAGTTGGGAGATCATGTTGCGGCTGTACAGGACATTGGTTAGGCCACTGTTGGAATATTGTGTGCAATTTTGGTCTCCTTCCTATCGGAAAGATGTTGTGAAACTTGAAAGGGTTCAGAAAAGATATACAAGAATGTTGCCAGGATTGGAGGATTTGAGCTGTAGGGAGAGGTTGAATAGGCTGGGGCTGTTCTCCATGAAGTGTTGGCTATGGGGTGACCTTAGATTTATAAAATCAAGGGGCATGGATAGGGTAAATACCCAAGGTCTGTTCCCAGGGGTCGTGGAGTCCAGAACTAGAGGGCATAGGTTTAGGGTGGGAGGGAAAAGATGAGGCCTAAGGGGCAACTCTTTTACACTGGGTGGTGCATATGTGGAATAAGCTGCCAGAGGAAGTGGTGGAGGCTGGTACAACTGCAACAATTAAAAGGCATCTGGAATGGTATATGAATAGGAAGGGTTTGGGGGGAATATGGGCCAAATGCTGGCAGATTAGATTGGGATATCTGGTTGGCATGGATGAATTGGACTGAGTGGTCTGTTTCCATGCAGTGCATAGCCTAGTCATGCAGTCTTAAGCATGGGACAAAGGCATGAAATTAGGCATTAGATCAGCCATGATATCATTTGAATGGTGGAACAGACTTGGGGCTGAATGGTCTACACCTGCTCCAATTTACATTTGCGTAAGGCCTTTATGCTATCTGTTCCCTTTGATCCTCTGCAGTCTGAAAAGTGTATTTAAAATTTTCCTACATCTTTCAGTTCTGAAAGGTCCTATTGGACTCCATGTGACCTGCTTCTCACTTCACTAATCCTACCAGATCTGCTGACTTTCTCCAATATTGTGGGCTTTCAGATTCAGTATCTTGCATTTTGCTATGAATAAATAATTGGTATTGATACTCCAGACCAAGAAAGTAAGCAGTGAGTAGTGTATGTTTTAGGGGATGGGAGGATATCAGATTCCTTGAGGAGGCTGTGGTTTCTGTCTGTTAATATTAGACCGTGATCAGCAGTGATAGCATTTTTTGTTTTACTCCAACCATATCCTTGCATTCCAAAGAATGCTTGGAGGATGCCTTGTTCTGAAAGTGTTGCTGGAAAAGCGCAGCAGGTCAGGCAGCATCCAAGGAGCAGGAGAATCGACGTTTTAGGCATGAGCCCTTCTTCTGGAATTGTGTGGAGGTGCAGGTGAATTTGTGGCGGATATGGAAGGATCCCTTGGGGCCTTGGCGGGAGGTAAGGGGGGAGGTGTGGGCGCAAGTTTTGCATTTCTTGCGGTTGCAGGGGAAGGTGCCAGGAGTGGAGGTTGGGTTGTTGGGGGGTGTGGACCTGACAAGGGAGTCACGGAGGGGGTGGTCCTTTTGGAACGCTGCGGGGGGGGGGGGGGGCGAATATATTCCTGGTGGTGGGGTCTGTTTGGAGGTGGCGGAAATGACAATGGGTGAGGACAGTGGGGTTCTGTCCTGGTGGCGATTGGAGGGGCAGGGTTCGAGGGCAGAGGAGTGGGAAGTGGAGGAGATGCGGTGGAGAGCATCATCGATCACGTCTGGGGGGGGCGGGTAGAAATTGCGGTCTTTGAAGGAGGAGGCCATCTGGGTTGTTCGGTATTGGAACTGGTCCTTCTGGGAGCAGATGCGGCGGAGACGAAGGAATTGGGAATATGGGATGGTGTCTTTACAAGGGGGCAAGGTGGGAGGAGGTGTAGTCTGGGTAGCTGTGGGAGTCGGTCGGTTTATAGTAAATGTCAGTGTTGATTTGGTCGCCAGAGATAGAAATGGAAAGGTCTAGGAAGGGGAGGGAGGAGTCTGAGACGGTCCAGGTAAATTTGAGGTCAGGGTGGAAGGTGTTAGTAAAGTGGATGAACTGGTCAACCTCGTGGGAGCATGAGGCAGCACCAATACAGTCATCAATGTAGCGGAGGAAAAGGGTGGTGCCAGTGTAGCTGCAGAAGATGGACTGTTCCACATATCCTACGAAGAGGCAGGCATAGCTGGGGCCCATGCGGGTGCCCATGGCTACTCCTTTGGTTTGGAGGAAGTGGGAGGATTGGAAAGAAGTTGTTCAGAGTGAGGATCAGGTCAGTCGAAGGAGGGTGTCAGGGATGCCTTGTGTCCCACAAAGTCATTTTAACTGAGATTTGATTTAACTTTGAAGATTATAAGCAGTTTAATAAACTAAGCTTTCAGAATGTGGAGCTGAAGGAACCTCTGAAATTACATGACAATTTCTCTATTTTTAATATCTAGATATCTCCTCCTTCCTCCACACTCTCTCCTGTGTTTAGTTTTGATCTTCAACTTTGATGTTTGCAGGTGACAAAACAGTTGTGAACTGTGAACCACGAGAAGGATGGAACTCTAAGACAGGCAGGTGGGAGGAATTGGTAAATTCATGAGTGGTTAACTTTAATGCAATGATGTGAAATTGTATTTTGGCAGGAAGAATGTGGAAACAAATTTTTAGATTTAAATGTGAGATTCTAGAGCTTTCAGACTAGGAGTACAAATACTTGAAGTAGCCTGGGCATTCTAATTAGTGGTATAGAGTACAAAACTAAGGAAATGAAGTACATTCATAAAATGCTGGATCAGCCTGTGCCAGAATATTGTCTAATACTTGGCATCACACTTTAGGAATAGACTGAAGGCTTCAGCGAGGGTGCAGAAGACATTCCAGAAGTGGTTTTGACACTGAAGAACCAGTTAAATGGTTACTTGGTTTACAAACTGGGGTTCTTTTGGGAGAAGAGACTGGTTGAGAGATTTGATTAGATGTGTTTAAAATCATGATATCCCTAGACAGAGCAACTGTTCCTGTTTGTAGAAATGTTCAGAAACCGGATACTAAAGGCAATAGTTGAAGAACCCAAGGAAGATCTTTTTGTTGCACTGCAGATCCTAACCACTGGCAGAATGTGGTACAAGCAGGTTTAGAAATACATATTAAAATTCAGATAAGCATCTGAAGATAATTTGCAAGGTTACATGGAATGACACTCTTTCTTGGAGAGTGGCTCCTGAGATCAAATGGTCACTTGCTCTGTTGCAGCTATTACAATATTCATAGAATAATGGATGTGTTTAATGTCACATCACAGCTGAGCTCCAAATTTATTCAAGTTGTGATGAGCCTGATACTTGGATGTAGCTAACACTGGTTTTTTAACTGAAATATATACTAGATGCTGCACATGAACTTGAACTGTGCTGTTCATAAGGAAACATATGCTCAAATAATCCAATTGATCAGTACCGATGTTACCTGGATTAATACTTGCTTGCAGGTCACCTGGGTATTGCTGTCCCTGATGTTTATGCTGCATGCAAACGTTTTGAGGAGCTTGGAGTAAAATTTGTGAAGAAGCCAGATGATGGTGAGTAATTAACCCAGATGCTAGTTTTGAGCAATCCAGTGAGTCTTCACCTGGGACATATCCCTCTGTAAATTTCTGACAATCGCTTGATTTCCTTTGCTTTCATGGAATGCTTTTGAGGGTTTTTTGAGCTGCACGTTCTAGAACCAACCAGAGAAGTTCATTAGAATTGGTAAATGTCATGACCAGATTGGTGGGTTTTTTTTTCAAAAAAAAAACAAATAAGAAAAGAAATGTGACCATGTGATGGAATTTTTACAAACCATTTCAAATGGAGAAGACTGCATTGCAGGCTACTGTTTCAAGGTGGGGAGACAGTGCTGCAGTGATATTGTCACTAGACTAGTGATCCCAACAACCCCAGGCTAATGTTCTGAGGACATCGGTTCAAATCCTACCATGGCAGAATCAATTAAAAGAAAACTGGAATTTAAAAGAAAAGCGAGTGTATTGGCATGTTTTAAAAACTCACCTGATGCATGGATGTCCTTTAGGGAAGGAAGGCCTTACCTGGTCTAGTCTAAATGTTACTCCAGATCCAGAGCAACATAGTGATTCTTCACTGCTATTACGACAGAGGACAGACTCTTCTTTCGTTAAAACCAGCAACACAAGATTTATCCCGTACAGTAGCAACGTGTAAACATTGGAGTGGCCAAGGACTAGCTAAAATAAAAATTAACAGCTTTTATTTTTTAAAGTATAACAGAGTAATTAACAACGGTTGACCATTCTTTACTCTAACCTACCTGTTACCTTCCATTCTATAATAGTCTGATAAAACTCCCAGTTAAGATTTACAAAATCACACTTATCTCAACCAGGCAGCTTTTGTTCTTCGAATTGGATCTTCACATGTCACCATTTCTTTCTAGGAATTTCTTAGTCACAGGTTACTGATCAAAAAGATGTTTTTGAGTTTTTTTTCAGGCAGTCTGTTTTTACATGTTTACAATTCTCTCAACTGTTGAGTTTTCCCCAGTCTTATACTCCCCAAAGCATGAGATTGTTAATATACTAAGTTCAAGTTTGGTATTTTTCGGTGTATAATTTAAACTGATTGGCTGGCTGAACTCAAATTTTGAGTTTGGTCTCCAGGCAACAAGCTAATAGTCATTTGAATGTTACCTTTGAGAACACTTTGTACTGTGTCTGTCTGGTAGCTCTGCTGCTTCTAACTCTAAGTACACCCACATCTTTGTAAAGGTATATACTAATGCTTCATTTCTTTTGTTTTTTTTTTAGGTAAAATGAAGGGACTTGCTTTTATTCAGGACCCAGATGGCTACTGGATAGAGATTCTCAGCCCAAATCAAATGCTCACCATAGTTCCGTAGCTGAGGTGTAAGCAGTTACTACAGTTTCTCACACTTTAAATATACAGACCACTCATGGTACAACTCATGGGTTTGAGCAAACAAGATACCTTTTTTTAGTACCTGCAGTCCAACATTTCAGTATTGTTTGCCCTCTAAATATCTAATTAAATTTACATTTAGTGATGTTTGAATAGTTAGTAAACATTGTATAGACTGGGAATTTTCTTTTGGTTATTTCTGGCAGCCACTGTTTACCTCCTGTGCAAGAAAAGACGCATTAACTAATCCTCCAAAGGATTGCAGCTGGAATATTCCATGTGTTAAGTCTAAGAACTGACCACCTATGAAATGCTTTCTAGATTGTTGTATCTAACTTGCTTGTGCACATCCCCTCACTTGCATCTTTGGGGAAAGAAAAAAATACACGCTGAAATTTTTATTGCAGAACCAAGTATTTTGGTTTGTTTTGAGACTGTAAACCCACATGTCCAGTTTCTTAAAGATATTTAGCAGCTATTACTGTTAGACTCCCACAAAGGGATAGGGTAAATCAACTCTAGAACAGAACGTTACACTGCAGTACAGGCTCTTTGGCCTTCGATGGTTCTGCAGGTTGGTGCAACAATCTGAAGCTCATATCACCCACACTATTCCATTCTCCTCATATGTCTATCGAATGACCATTTAAATGCCCTCCAATTTGGAGAGTCTACTACTATTGCAGACAGTGTATTCCACACCCCTACTTGAGTAAGGAAACTACCTCTGACATCTGTCCTATGTCTATCACCCCTCAATTCAAAGCTATATCCCTTCATGCAAGCTATCACCATCCAAGAAAAAAGCCCTCACTATTCACCCTATCTTAGCCATTGATTATCTTTTTATATGTCTCAATTTAAGTCACATCTCAACCTTTTCTCTAATGCAAACAGCCTCAAGTCCCTCATAAGACCTTCCCTCAATACCAGGCAATGTCCTAGTAAATCTCCTTTGAACCCTTTCCAAAGTTTCCACATCCTTCCTATAATGTGGTGACCAGAACTGTACACAATACTCCCAGTGCAACTGCACCAGAGTTTTGGACAGCTGCAGCATGATCTCATGGTTCTGAAACTCAATCCCTCCACCAATAAAAGCTAACACAGTATGTCTCTAACAACCCGATCAACCTGAGTGGCAACTTTCAGGGATTTATGTACATGGACAGACCTCTCTGCTCATCTACACTACCAAGAGTCTTTATTAGCCCAGTTCTGTATCCCTGTTACTCCTTCCAAAGTGAATCACCTCTCTCTTTTCCACATTACACTACACTCCATTTGCCACCTCTCAGCCCAGATCTGCAGCTTATCTGTCTCTGTAACCTACAACATCCTTCCTCACTATCCACAACTCAACTGACCTTAGTGTCATCCACAAACTTACTAACCCATGTTTCTATGCCCTCATCCAGGTCACTTATAAAAATGACAGTGGACTGAAAACAGATCCTCGCAGTAATCCACGAGTAACTGTACTCCAGGATGAATGTATCCAGTCAGCTACCACCTTCTGTTGTCTTTCATTTTGGCCAATTTCTGATCCAAACCACTAAATTCCATGCTACTATTTTTTTGTGCAATAGCCTACCAAGGGGGTGGGTCTGTCTGTCCCCTCCTCTGCCCAGCTAACATGTTCCCCTCAGGCACCCTCACATAGCCATCACATCTCATCCTAACATAAGCCACAGCCTTCCTCTTCACACAGTTTCAACATCCTTTTGTAAACCTTCGTTCCCTTGCTCCCTGCCTGACAAGTACATACTTCTCAAGGACATGTGATAGCTGTTCCTTAAATAAGCTCCACATTTCAACTGCCCATCCTATGCATTCTAAATCTTGCCTAACTGCATCATCACTGTCTTTTCCCCCAGCCAAACTCTTGTCCTGTGGTATATACCTATCCGTTTCCATCACTAAACAAATGAATTGTGATCACCTACCTCCAAATCTAACACCTGGCCATGTCATTACCCAGTACCAAATCTAATGTTGTCTTAGCCCTTGTTGGCTTGCCTAATACCCCTGCGCACTGGACAAAAACTGACTCCTCTAAAGTACTCTATGGGTGGCACAGTGGTTAGCACTGCTGCCTCACAGCGCCAGAGACCTGGGTTCAATTCCCGCCTCAGGCGACTGACTGTGTGGAGTTTGCACATTCTCCCCGTGGGTTTCCTCCGGGTGCTCTGGTTTCCTCCCACAGTCCAAAGATGTGCAGGTCAGGTGAATTGGCCATGCTTAATTGCCCGTAGTGGTAGGTAAGGGGTAGATGTAGATGTAGGGGTATGGGTGGGTTACGCTTCGGCGGGGCGGTGTGGACTTGTTGGGCCGAAGGGCCTGTTTCCACACTGTAAGTAATCTAATCTAATAGTATTGCCACTCAGTTGGGGAAACTAAAGACCCCCGTAATGACTACCCTGTTACTCTTGATCCTTTCGAGGATCATCTTTGCTCTCCTATCCCCCGCATCTCTGGAACTATTTGGAGACTTGGAGAATTGGAGAAAACTCCCAACAGAGTGACTTCTCCTTTCCTGTTTCTAGTCTCAGCCCAAACTACCTCAGTAGATTAGTCATCAGACAACCTTTCTGCAACAGTAATATTATTCTTGACTGATAGTGCCACACCACCCCCTATTTTACCACTTTTTGTTTTCTGTTCTTACTGAAACATCTAAATCTTGGAAACCGCAATAAATGTTCCTGTCCCTCTACCCATTTCTGAAATGGCCAGAACATGGAAATCCCAGGTACCAACCCATGCTGTGAGTTCTTTATGAATGTTCCTGGCATTGAAGTAGACACACTTCAAACCAGCTTCTTACTTGCCGGTGCCTTTGTACAGTCGTGAAATCTTAGTTCTGCCTCCACGACTCTCAACCCCTCATACTGTAAGTACAGTTTAGGTTCCTAATCCCCTGCTGAATGAGTTGAAACCAACCATGAAGTGTATTAGCAAATTTCCCTCCTCTTTCCCCCCCCCCCGCCCCTGGATATTGGTATCCCTCTGGTTCAGGTGAAGGCCATAATGTTTGTAGAGGTCCCAACTACCCCAGAGAGCCCCAATCTTCCAGAATCCAAAACCCACCCTCCTGCACCATCCCTGTAGCCATGTGTTCAACTCCTCTCCCTATTCTTTGCCTTGCTAGCACGTGGCATGGCAACAAACCAGAGATGACCACTTTGTTCTTGCTCTAAGCTTCCTCCCTAGCCTCCTGAATTTCTGTCTTTAAATCCCCATCTCTTTTTCCTACAATGCACTCTCTCTCTCCCCTCCATCTTGGGAGCCACTACTGTCTAAAATGATCACGACATCTTGCACTGAAGGTAGCTTCCCCATTCAACTACAAAAATAAAGTTGGGAAGTCTAATCCCTAATAAACCTGCTCTGTTATCGGTTATCATCTATGACTGTCCAGTTATCTTATTAACTATTTCTAGTCTATCTGCTTATAAAATGCTGCTGACATTGTTGGCATTTACCTTTTTTTGTTATAAACTGAATTTTGTGTTGAATATCTTGATGGAAAGTACCTAGTTGGCTTTGCTTGTGTAGTCACATGTGCAAGGTCACAGATGAACAACATTGAATCTTTAATTCCTAATAATTGGCATCATGGCTAAGTTCCTTAATGTAGAACCATGACTGTAATAAATGATTTATTTTCTTTGAAATACTTTTGAGGGTATAAGTTGTCTTTTTTTTCTCTTCCCTGTTAAACAGTGCACTGAAGCTTCTCTGCTTGAAGTCCCATGGAGCTATTATAGTGTGGGGATATGTGGACTGAACTGCCAACTCGGAACTAATATTGAGGGGTATAAAAATGGAGTAAGGTTTTTTTGGACAAGTGAGACTGAGAAACAGGAGTGGGCACTAACTGCTGGAAAATGAGGCTGGGGAAGTGATGGGGAACTAAGAAATGGTGGAGGAGGTGAATAAATATTGACTCTAATTTTCATGCTGCAAGACCTTGTAGCATGAAAAATGTGTTGCTGGAAAAGCGCGGCAGGTCAGGCAGCATCCAAGGAGCAGGAGAATCGACATTTTGGACATAAGCCCTTCTTCAGAGCACTAAACTTGAAGAGTTGGATGCTGAGGTGTGTGCATTGGCTATCCTAAGGAGAAGGTGCTGGGGAATCAAAGGTTGAAGGTGGATAAATCCCTAGATCCGATGGATTAAACTCCAGGGTGCTGAAAGAGATAGGGGAGTCATTGGTATCTTTCAGCAATCATTGCAGTCTGGGAGGGTCCCAGACAACTGGAGTATAGCCTATGTAATCTCCCTGTTTAGGAAGGGAGGCACATGGAAATTTATAAGCTGGTTAGCTTGACCTCTGTTCTTGGTAAGATAGAAGTCCATTGAGCTTGTGGAGTATTTGTGTGTAGTAAAATAGGGTGGAGTCGACATGGCTTTGTTGAGGAGGTCATGCCTGATAAATTTGTTGCATTTGAGGAAGTAACAAGCAAATTAGACAATAGAGAGCCAATGTATTTGATCTCCTTGCATTTCCAGAAAACCTTTTTGACAAGGTGTGATATGGGCTACTAAATTCGAGCCCACGGTGTGGGATGTAAGGTACTAGCATGAATAGAGGTTTGGCTGACCTTCAGTGGGGATAGAAAGGATCTTTTTCAGAGTGGCAGCTGGTGATTAGTTGTGTTCACAGGGAACAATGTTGGGATTGCAACTAGTCACTATGCACGAACAATCCCCATGAAGGAACTAAGGACACTCCTGCAAGTTTGTAGATGATCCAAAAATTGATGGAGGGACAGTTATTGGTGAGGAAGTCATGAGGCTGTTGAAGGACTTGGACAGGCTAGGAAAGTAGGCAAAGTGGCAATAGTTGACTGAGAAATTGAGGTTCTGCACATTCTTAAGAATCAACTAGGAGAACATGAGAACTGAAGCTCAGTGGAGTGAGGTGCTGGAAAAGCACAGCAGGAGAGCCATTTCTGAAGGGCTTGTATATGAAACATCAATTCTCCTGCTCCTCAGATGCTGCCTGACTTGTTGTGCTTTTCCAGCACCCCACACCCTTGGTAAGAAGAGTCAAGGCGTGGATGGTTCTTCTAAATGGGGAAAGGCTCAAATCTGAAGCACAAAGGAACTTTGGAGTCCGAGTTCAGGATTCTCAAGATAACATTAATGTTCAGCTGGCAGTTAGAAAGGCGAATGCAATGTTAGCATTCATTAAGAGGGCTGGAATACAAGAGCAGAGATGTATTGCTCAAGCTGTATAAGGCTGTGGTTAGACTCTATATTTTAAAATAGAGAGCAGTTTTGGGCCCCAAACTTGGATTGTTTTGGCATTGGAGGGGTTTGGGAGGTTTACAGAAAATGATCTCAGGGCTGTAAAAGACTTTGGCGAAGTGGTTGAGTATTTGTGTCTGGACTTGGTGTTTAGAAAGCTGATTAGCAATCTGAATGATTTGAAATGTACAGAATGCTAAGATGCCTGGATAGAGTGGGCATGGAGAGGTTTCCAGTAGTAGGAGAAACTAGCATCTGATGGCAGAGCTTCAGTGAAGGGACAACCCTTTAGAACTGAAATTGGAATGGTGGTGAATCTATGGAGCTCATTGCAGCAGAGGACTGTGGAGGCAGTCATTTGAGTGTACTTAAGACACAGATTAGAACTTCACTTAGTCAGGGGGACCAATAGTTGTGGGGAAAAGGTAGGAGGTTGGGTTTGAAAAACACATCTCCCAGGCAAGATGCAAGATTTGGCCCATTTGAATCTGCTCCTAATCTTATGTTCTTCTAATAAATCAAGTGGAAGTGCATGTTCCTTGGTGCTGTTACAGTAAAATTTAAATACAAGCTCCCATATAGTCCACCACCTTGATAGACATCAGTGTCAACTGTCCAGAAACTTTGCTGTTTGCCTTTAGAATTGTTACATCCATTCTAATTTCTACAAGATTAGATGTTTAAGGCACAGCAAGGTAAACATACTATGCATGTTTGTTCTGTGCACAGACCTGTTTCAAATATTGTTTTCTCTAAATAAGAGGAAATAGCATCTCCAATGCTGTGGAAAGAAATTCCTTTAATCACTTATCACTGACCATTTAGCATTACCATCCCTTTGTCACTGGACAAAATCCTTTTTACAATTTTTAAAAACCACTCATTTGCTCCAGCTTCAATGTTCCTGCAAATGTATTTGCAGGATCTCCTCAAACTGTAGTGCATTATTTGAGTCTGATTTTTACAAATCTATAAAATAGTAGTGACCATTTAGCTCTTGAGGGCAGAGAGTTAGTGTGTCAATCATCTGCCAGGAAACCTATCTTTCTCAGATCCATGCTAAAAGGATAAGCATACAATTTACACTTTTCACACCCCAGTTTTGACTGGCCCACAAGAGGAAACATCCTTTCCACCTAAGTCCCCAGATGTGGACTCCTCTACACAGGGATGAAATGCAGACTGGATGACTGCTTTGCAGAACACCTACATTCTGTCTGTAAAACCATTAAAACAATTAGCCTGATCTTCCAGTTGCCTGCCACTTCACCACCCCACTGTGTTCCCATACCAACATCTCTGCATTTCTGTGCCAGGCTTGCTGCAGTGTTGTTGCAAGCTCAAAAACAGCATCCATCTTCTGCAGCTTCTCAGACTCCAGACTGAGTTCAATAATTTTAGAGCCTGACTTTGTCCTTCCATTTTGTTTACCCAACCCCACACACTGGTCCTGAACTGACATGGATTGCTTTCAGCACAGCCTACCCATTCTCTCCTTGTCAGCTTCCATTGTCACTTATTCAGCTTTTCTTCTGTCCTGGCCCACTATCAATAATCCACTTATCTATCCCAGCTACAGCCATTAGCAGCTGTGCTGGAGCTATCCCTGTAGTTGCATGGTAATCAAATAACCTCAAACTGTCCTGGTTCCTGAGTTAAGCTGTAGGCTGTTATTTTTTCGGCCTTTCTTCAAAGTTTGGATTGCTCTTTCTGCCAGGCCATTAGATGATTGATGGTATGGAGCTGTTCTTATGTCATATGTCATATGCCATTTGACTTTAGGAAATAATAAAATTCCCTGCTGGTAAACGTTGGCCCTTTGCCTGTGATCACCATTTCCATGAACCCATGTACTGCAAAGGTTACTTACAGATTTTCTCTTGTCGTCATCATGTGTTTGGCAATGTAACTCCATGCCCATTCAACCATAGTCACTGAGAACATTGAGCTCCTGAAAGGACCTGCATAGTCAACTTTAACAGAGTCTAGGGTTTACCCAGCCAATCCCATGAATGTGGGGGAGCTGCTGGTGGTAATCTTTTTTTTTCTTGTTGGCACTCTGGGCATGGCTCTACCTATGCATATCTGCATTCAGTCCTGGCCACCAGACATTCTTTGCACCACCATCTACATTTTGTAGACCCCTCGATGATCCTGCTGGCATCCAGCCAGTATGTAGCAGTAACCTTTGCTCAGGGCAACCACTCCCCATAATAAAATGCCTTTCCTTATGGTGATCTGGTCTCGCCAGGTCCAGAAAGATTTCAAATCTGGTTGTGTTGGCCCTTTTGATTTCTCCCATCTCCACCACCGGTTTTAATTTTGCCAAGACCAAATCTTTTTCTGTCCCCAGTTTGATATTGTCAATTGTGACTGGAGAGGTGTCCAGAGTTTAAAACCAGAAGGGATCTTCCAGTGGTGTCACCACTGGTGACGTGTGTTTACCAGTGCAAGGCAGCTTAAGGAATCTGCAATTCTTTCTTGGCCTCCCAGATGGTGGTCTAACTTGCATGCATTTAAAATGAGAGCCTACTACTGAATTCAACCTGAACCTATGGGTGGTATAGACGTCTCCTGGCTGGGCAGGCGTTTGTGGTCTGTTACTATTACAAATTTAAAGTTAGTGGTGGAACTTCTTCACATCATAGATCCTTTTCTAGCTGGGCATTTTTGCACTCTGCATTGACCAAAGTTCAGGAAACATTTGGTCTTGAGTGTTTTTCTCCATTGGGCAATCTGTGAGCCAACGCTACCCCAATACCGTACAGGGAGGCACTGCATGCTAATACTAGATCTCGCTTGGGATCAGAGTGTGCAAATACCTGAGACAATGATCGTGGCTTCAGTCTAGATTAGATTAGTGCTGGAAAAGCACAGCAGGTCAGGCAGTATCCGAGGAGCAGGAAAATCAACATTTCGGGCAAAAGATTCTTCACTTCCTTTTAAGGTTGCATCTTGGCTACATGACCATTTCCAAAGCTGATTCTTTTTCATTAGCAGATGTAATGGTGCCAGGATGGAGGCCCTAGTTAAGTATAAACTTTCCATCATAATTCACCAATCCAACAAAAGACACAAGCTCTGATACAGACGTGGGAGCCAGGGCACCTTTGATTGCCCTCACCTTATCTTCCAATGGGTACAACTTGGCCTTGTTGATGCTGTAGCCCATGTTGGTCACTTGGGGTCTTTGAACACACCATTTTCTCTTCTAAGGTGTAAGCCTGCCTTGGAGAAGTATCTAAGGACTTTGTCCAAGTTCTTTTAGTGCTTTTCTTTTGATCTTCCTTGTTATTAACATATCATCCACATAAATGGTGACTTGGGGTAGACCTTGTAAAATGTTCTACATCATCCATTGAAAAATGGTGAAGATTGATGCCCCAAATGGTAGTCTCATATTGTACAAATCCTTATGGGTATTAATTGTAGTATACTTCTGGGATGCAGGTATGCGTGGCTTATGTCCAGCTTTGTAAAGGACATCCCCCACCCACCCCCGGTCAGCTTTGCGTTTAAGTCCTCTGTGCGAGAGATTAATCAGCTGTGAGAAGCAGTTTACCATTTTTTTTTCTTTACACAATCCCAAAGGCAAACTTATCCATTAGGCTTCACAATCGGTATGACCAGTGCTGTCCATTTGACAAACTGGATGGTTTGATTCCTTCACTTTCCAATCTTCTGATTTCTGCTAGTTTGCACATAAGGCCTTGGGCAGGCCTTGCAGAATTGTGGCATTGCTTCCTCGTCAACATTTAAGGTAGCCTTGGATCCATTGATAGTCCCTCGACCTTCTAATCGAAAACTGTTGAGCTAATCTAGGTGAACCTTTCAACTAATTTCACCCCATCTACCATTTACTGCAGTAGTAACTGAACAAGACTGGAACCGAAGCTGTACCCTTAATCTGTAAAGGTTCCCTTGTGTGGATTCTCTGTCTAGCCAAGGCTTTACGTAAATCTGAGGGTTGGAGTCCAGAGCAATTTTTGTTAAAGACTGATACAGCTGCACCAGTTTCTGCTGATACAGATTCTTGATGAAGGTCTTTTGTCTAAAATGTCGAATTTTTTTTTCTGCTCCTCTGATGCTGCCTGACCTGCTGTGCTTTTCCAGCATCACTCTTACCTTGACTCTCATCTCCAGCATCTGCAGTACTCATTTTCGCCACAGCTGCAGCAGTGCCAACCTCCATTAGAACCGGGTGACCACTTAACCATTTGTTTATTTTGACTTGAAAGTGAGGATTGCAGATGCTGGAGATCAGAGCTGAAAATGTGTTGCTGGAAAAGTGCAGCAGGTCAGGCAGCATCCAAGGAACCGGAGAATCGATGTTTCGGGCATAACGCCTTCTTCAGGAATGAGGAAAGTGTGTCCAGCAGGCTAAGATAAAAGGTAGGGAGGAGAGACTTGGTGGAGGGGTGTTGGAAATGCGATAGGTGGAAGGAGGTCAAGGTGAAGGTGATAGGCCGGAGTGGGGTGGGGGCGGAGAGGTTTGGAAGGCGGTGCTGAGTTCGAGGGATTTGACTGAGACAAGGTGGGGGGAGGGGAAATGAGGAAGCTGGAGAAATCTGAGTTCATCCCTTGTGGTTGGAGGGTTCCTAGGCGGAAGATGAGGTGCTCTTCCTCCAACTGTCGTGTTGCTATGGTCTGGCGATGGAGGAGTCCAAGGACCTGCATGTCCTTGGTGGAGTGGGAGGGGGAGTTGAAGTGTTGAGCCACGGGGTGGTTGGGTTGGTTGGTCCGGGTGTCCCAGAGGTGTTCTCTGAAACGTTCCGCAAGTAGGCGGCCTGTCTCCCCAATATTGAGGAGGCCGCAGCGGATGCAATAAATGATGTGTGTGGAGGTGCAGGTGAATTTGTGGCGGATATGGAAGTATCCCTTGGGGCCTTGGAGGGAAGTAAAGGGGGAGGTGTGGGTGCAAGTTCTGCATTTCTTGCGGTTGCAGGGGAAGGTGCCAGGAGTGGAGGTTGGGTTGTTGGGGGGGCTGTAGACCTGACGAGGGAGTCACTGAGGGAGTGGTCTTTTCGGAACGCTGATAGGGGAGGGGAGGGAAATATATCCCTAGTGGTGGAGTCCGTTTGGAGGTGGCGGAAATGACGACGGATGATAAGCTGTATATGGAGGTTGGTGGGGTGGTAGGTGAGGACCAGTGGGGTTCTGTCCTAGTGGCAGTTGGAGGGGCAGGGCTCAAGGGCGGCGGAGCGGGAAGTGGAGGAGATGAGGTGGAGAGCATCATCGACCACATCTGGGGGGGAAATTGCAGTCTTTGAAGAAGGAGGCCATCTGAGTTGTACGGTATTGGAACTGGTCCTCCTGGGAGCAGATGCGGCGGAGACGAAGGAATTGGGAATATGGGATGGCGTTTTTACAGGGGGCAGGGTGGGAGGAGGTGTAGTCTAGGTAGCTGTGGGAGTCGGTCGGTTTATAGTAAATGTCCGTGTTGATTCGGTCGCCAGAGATAGAAATGGAAAGGTCTAGGAAGGGGAGGGAGGAGTCTGAGACGGTCCAGGTGAATTTGAGGCCAGGGTGGAAGGTGTTAGTAAAGTGGATGAACTGTTCAACCTCCTCGTGGGAGCATGAGGCAGCACCGATACAGTCATTGATGTAGCAGAGGAAAAGGGTGGTGCCAGTGTAGCTGCGGAAGATGGACTGTTCCACATATCCTACGAAGAGGCAGGCATAGCTAGGGCCCATGCGGTGCCCATGGCTACTCCTTTGGTTTCGAGGAAGTGGGAGGATTGGAAAGAGAAGTTGTTGAGGGTAAGGACCAGTGCAGTCAGTTGAAGGAGGGTGTCAGTGAAAGGGTACTGGTTGGTACGGCGGGAAAGGAAGAAGCGGAGGGCTTTGAGTCCTTTGTGATGGGGGATGGAGGTGTACAGGAACTGGATGTCCATGGTGACGATAAGGTGTTGGGGACCAGGGAAGCGAAAATCATGGAGGCGGTGGAGGGCATGGGTGGTGTCCTGAACGTAGGTGGGGAGTTCTTGGACTAAGGGGGACAGGACCGTGTCGAGGTATGCAGAGATGAGTTCGGTGGGGCAGGAGCAGGCTGAGACAATGGGTCGGCCGGGGCAGTCAGGTTTGTGGATTTTGGGCAGGAGGTAGAAACGGGTGGTGCGGGGTTGTGGGACTGAGGTTGGAGGCGGTGGATGGGAGATCCCCTGAGGTGATGAGGTTATGGATGGTCTGGGAGATGATGGTTTGGTGGTGGGAGGTGGGGACATGGTCAAGGGGACAGTGGATTTGTTCTGATTTGTATGTTCCTAAGCAATTTAAGTGTCATAAGGCAGATGTAGTGGGTTTTCTAGGCTGTGCATTATTCTGGATATCTGCCTATGAATTCTCTTACTAAATTCAAGCCCAGTGGGATTCTTGAGCTGACCTACCAGCCACAGCCACACTGGCTTGTTGGCCCGGATCCTGAAGAAAATTAACAATTTGACCGCGACTTGGCTTTGTTTTTGGGTTTTGATGTGGGCTGACCTAGAATTCCACTGTTCAGGATATGTCCTGGGTGAGGCTATGCAATTGCCTTCATTCAAATGGTGTCCCTCAAGCTTAGTCAGCCTCGCAAGGGTATCCACTTCCATAGGCATACCTTGTTAACCATGGGCTTCACTTGCTGCAGTCTCTGACAAAGCCAGTTGTGGTGCTTGTTTGAAGTCCAGGTGGGCCTTAGCTAGTATAAGCACATTAGTATGGTTATATCATTGATCCCACTTACCAAATGGACTCTCAGCATCTCATTAAACCAAAGTCACATGCCTCTGCCAGTCGTCTTAAACTTGTCAAAAATTCTAGTACTAATTCCCTTGTTCTTGAATCGCCAAGTAAAACCAATGAGAGTCTCAGAATTAGAGGAGGCTTAGGGTCATAATATTTCTTAACTAAATCTGTCAAATCTTGAAAGATTTTAGTATCTGGTACCTAATGAAAGATTAGGCTCCTAATAACCAAATAAGCTGCAGGTCCGAAGAATTACTTATTACTTTTCATCTGCTTCCGTTGTCATTTGTGTGAAAAAAAGAAACAAATTCTTTCCATGACTTGGGTCCAGTCTTCAACATCAGGATTGAACAAATCAATCTTCCCAAATTACGGCATAATGCGAGAAATGTTTACCTCAACTCAAAGACGACTGAAGCAAGCAAATTTCCTCAGGGCATTTTTTTTTGTCTTTCATCGCCACTGAAATAATTCCACAAAGGCTGCTATCCCATCATTAAGTCACCCTTTATTTGTACATACATAGTATTTGACACTGGACCAGCTTTCTCAGAGCCAGTTCTCTGAAGGTGAACAGGATGTCTGACACTCCTTTTTTAATTGAACAGAAACTCCGATACTCCTGTTTTTTTTAAACTTTTTTTTCCCACTTTTTTTACTTTATTCTCCCATACTACCACCTAACAGCAGTATTGCTTATTTTTCCCCAGCGCCCACGTCGTGTGTGTGCAGGTGTTGGACACAGTGAAGAACAACAAATGTGTAAATCTTTATTTATATTGCACCGCGACACTCCTGTTTAGTTTTTCTTTTTTAAACTCTTGCAGTTCTTTTTTTTAAGGAGTAAACAGAACCTCTGATACTCTTGATTGTTTTTACTCTTGTAGTTGTATTTTTTTTCTTTATTTTTTTCATTCCTCTTCCTACACTACCACCTGACAGCGTTAGTGTGTATTTTTCCACAACACCCATGTCGTGTGTGTGCTGGTGATGCTCCTGCTTATCTCTTCTTTTGTGGACAGTCCTTCACATTGATCCAGCTCCTTCAAAGCCAGCTCTCGGAGTGAACAGGATGTCGAGATTCCTGTTTTTTGTTTCTTCTTTTTTGCTTTTAGGATGTGTGACACTAATGCTCTATTTTTTTCGTTTTTATTCTCCCCTTACACTACTGCCTGACAGAACACTCTTGGAGTCATGGAGTCATAGAGATGTACAGCACGGAAACAGGCCCTTTTGTTCTAACCCATCCATGCCGACCAGACATCCCAACCCAATCTAGTCCCACCTGCCAGAAACCGAACCATATCCCTCCAAACCCTTCCTATTTATATACCCATCCAAATACCTCTTAGATGTTGCAATTGTACCAGCCTCCATCACATCCTTTGGCAGCTCATTCCATACCCATACTACCCTCTGTGTGAAAAGATTGCCCCATAGGTCTCTTTTATACCTTTCCCCTCTCACCCTAAACCCCAGGGAAAAGACTTTGCCTATTTACCCTATCCATGCCCCTCATATTTTTGTAAACCTCTATAATATCACCCCTCAACCTCCGACGCTCCAGGGAAAACAGCCCCAGCCTATTCAGCCTCTCCCTGTAACTCCAATCCTCCAACCCTGGCAGCATCCTTGTAAATCTTTTCTGAACCCTTTCAAGTTTCACAACATCTTTCCGATAGGAAGGAGACCAGAATTGCACACAATATTCCAACAGTGGCTTAACCAATGTCCTGTACAGTCGCAACATTACCTCCCAACTCCTGTACTCACTCTGACCAATAAAAGAAAGCATACCAAACGCTGCCTTCACTATCCTATCTACCTGCACTCCAAGGTCTCTTTGTTCAGCAACACTCCCTAGGACCTTACCATTAAGTGGAACTGCTAAGATTTGCTTTCCCAAAATGCAGCACCTCGCATTTATCTGAATTAAACTCCATCTGCCACTTCTCAGCCCATTGGCCCATCTGGTCAAGATCCTGTTGTAATCTGAGGTAACCCTCTTCGCCGTCCACTAAACCTCCAATTTTTTTTTAATATCTGTCAGCCAATGCTCCCTGTTTTAACAGCTCCAATCTAGGAGGTTAATCTAGCTAACCTTGTTACAATCACTACACCTGACTTCCCTGGTCAGCCATGTTTGCTTCATTCTCCCCTTAATATGCCTTTTTCTTCCTTGGGATGAATTTCTGCTGTACCTTCTGAATTACCCCCAGAAATTCCTGCTATTGCTGATCCATCAACCTCCATGATGGGTTTCCCTTCGAATCAACTCTGGCCATCTCCTCCCTTATGTTCTATGTTTAAATAATCCTCTGCTATTTCATTCGTACTGCCAAAGTGAACAACTTCCCATTTTCCTACGTTGTACTGCATCTGCCAGATTTCTTGACATTCACTCAATCTGTCTGCCTCATCCTTAAATTTTCTTCACAGATCTAATTTTGCAATCAGTGAATTTGGTTGCCATAGGTCTGGTCTTCCTATTTCAGTTATTGAGGTAAATTGTAAAAGTTTGAGATGTTACAGACACCTGAGGAACTCTATTTGTCATACCCTACCAATCAGACGCAAGACTCATTTTTATGTGCTCTCTATTTTCTGCCAGACACCCAATCTTTTACCTACACTCTTATCTGACCACTCTATCAGTCAGCTTTTATTTGCTGCAATAAACTTTGATGTGGTACCTTATCAAATGCTTGCTTGAAATTCTTGAAATTAACATAGGAGGTATAGTTATTAAGTTTGCAGATGACACCAAAATTGGTACATTGATAACATTTTCTTCCTCTGGACCCAGGGTGCAGAGTCACTGGTAAAACTACACAGTGACATCAACACGTTTCATCCCACCATCAAACTCACCATGGACTACTCTTGACTGTCTCATTCTTGGACACATGCATCTCCATCAAGGATGGGCACCTCCGCACCACACTCTACTGTAAACCCACAGACAACCTCACAATGCTACACTTCTCCAGCTTCCACCCAAAACATATTAAAACAGCCATTCCCTATGGACAAGCCCTACACGTACACTGGATCTGCTCAGATGAGGAGGAACACGACGGACACCTGGAAGTACTCCGGGATGCCCTCATAAGAACAGTGCTACATTACCCAACTCATTGAGCGCCAGTTCCGAGGTGCCACAGCAAGGAACCGTAATGACCTCCTCAGGAGATAGACACGTGCTGCAACCGTACAGGCTACCCTTTGTTGTTCAGTATTTGCCAGGAGCTGAAAAACTACGCCATGTTCTTCGTGACCTGCAAAACATTATCAGTGAGGATGAGCACCTCACCAAGACCTTCCCCACCTCCACTAATTGCCTTTAAACAACCGCCAAACCTCAAACACATTATTAGTAACAAGCTGCCCGGCTCTCGAGACAACTCCATACAACCCTGTCACGGTAGGCGCTGCAAGACATGTCAGAGTGTGGACATAGATACCACCATTACGGGTGGGGACACCTCCCACCTTGCACATGACAGGTACTCATGTGACTCAACCAATGTTGTCTATCAAATATGTTGCAGGCAAGGATGCCCTGAGGTATGGTACATTGGGGAAACCGAGCAAAGGCTACGACAACGGATGAATGGGCACCACACAACAATCAACAGACAGGAGGGTTCCCTCCCAGTTGGGGAATACTTCAGTGGTCCAAGACATTCGACCTTGGACCTTCCGGTGACCATCCTCCAAGGTGGACTTCGGGACAGGCAGCAGAGAAAGGTGACCGAGCAGAGGCTGACAGCTAAGTTCGGTACCTATTGGGAGGGCCACAACCAGGACCTTGGGTTCATGTCACATTACAGGTGACCACCATTGCACTATACACACACACAGACACCCATATACACAGACGTGCACACAGACACCCACACTCACACCCACACTCACACATGC
>NC_092741.1:15988811-15992244 GCF_047496795.1 Chiloscyllium punctatum | reverse complement strand
GTGAGGGGGGCGAGGGGAGGGGAAGGTGGTGAGGGGGGCGAGGGGAGGGGAAGGTGGTGAGGGGGAGGAGGGGTGGTGAGGGGGAGGAGGGGTGGTGAGGGGGAGGAGGGGTGGTGAAGGGGGTGAGGGGAAGGTGGTCAGGGGGCGAGGGGAGGGGAAGGTGGTCAGGGGGGCGAGGGGAGGGGAAGGTGGTCAGGGGGCGAGGGAGGGGAAGGTGGTCAGGGGGGCGAGGGAGGGGAAGGTGGTCAGGGGGGCGAGGGGAGGGGAAGGTGGTCAGGGGGGGCGAAGGGGAGGGGAAGGTGGTGAGGGGGGGCGAGGGGAGGGGAAGGAGGTGAGGGGGCGAGGGGAGGGAAGGTGGTGAGGGGGGCGAGGGGAGGGGAAGGAGGTGAGGGGGGCGAGGGGAGGGGAAGGAGGTGAGGGGGGCGAGGGGAGGGAAGGAGGTGAGGGGGGCGAGGGGAAGGGGAAGGAGGTGAGGGGGGCGAGGGGAAGGGAAGGTGGTGAGGGGGGCGAGGGGAGGGGAAGGTGGTGAGGGGGGCGAGGGGAGGGAAGGTGGTGAGGGGGGCGAGGGGAGGGGAAGGTGGTGAGGGGGCGAGGGGGAGGGGAAGGTGGTGAGGGGGGCGAGGGAGGGGAAGGTGGTGAGGGGGCGAGGGGAGGGGAAGGTGGTGAGGGGGGCGAGGGGAGGGGAAGGTGGTGAGGGGGGCGAGGGGAGGGAAGGTGGTGAGGGGGGCGAGGGGAGGGGAAGGTGGTGAGGGGGGCGAGGGGAGGGGAAGGTGGTGAGGGGGGCGAGGGGAGGGGAAGGTGGTGAGGGGGGCGAGGGAGGGGAAGGTGGTGAGGGGGGCGAGGGGAGGGGAAGGTGGTGAGGGGGGCGAGGGGAGGGGAAGGTGGTGAGGGGGGCGAGGGGGAGGGGAAGGTGGTGAGGGGGGCGAGGGGAGGGGAAGGTGGTGAGGGGGGCGAGGGGAGGGGAAGGTGGTGAGGGGGGCGAGGGGAGGGGAAGGTGGTGAGGGGGGAGGAGGGGAAGGGGTGAGGGGAGAGGGAGGTGGTGAGGGGGGCGAGGGAGGGGAAGGTGGTGAGGGGGGCGAGGGGAGGGAAGGTGGTGAGGGGGCGAGGGGAGGGGAAGGTGGTGAGGGGGGCGAGGGGAGGGGAAGGTGGTGAGGGGGGCGAGGGGAGGGGAAGGTGGTGAGGGGGGCGAGGGGAGGGGAAGGTGGTGAGGGGGGCGAGGGGAGGGGAAGGTGGTGAGGGGGGCGAGGGGAGGGAAGGTGGTGAGGGGGCGAGGGGAGGGGAAGGTGGTGAGGGGGGCGAGGGGAGGGGAAGGTGGTGAGGGGGGCGAGGGAGGGGAAGGTGGTGAGGGGGGCGAGGGGAGGGGAAGGTGGTGAGGGGGGCGAGGGAGGGGAAGGTGGTGAGGGGGGCGAGGGAAGGAAGGAAGGAGGCGAGGGAAGGGAAGGGAAGGAGGCGAGGGGGGCGAGGGGAAGGGAAGGGAAGGAGGCGAGGGGAAGGGAAGGGAAGGAGGCGAGGGGGGCGAGGGGGAGGAGGGGTGGTGAGGGGAGAGGGGGTGGTGAAGGGGGTGAGGGGAAGGTGGTCAGGGGGGCGAGGGGAGGGGAAGGTGGTCAGGGGGCGAGGGGAGGGGAAGGTGGTCAGGGGGGCGAGGGGAGGGGAAGGTGGTCAGGGGGGCGAGGGGAGGGGAAGGTGGTCAGGGGGGCGAGGGGAGGGGAAGGTGGGGAGGGGGGCGAGGGGAGGGGAAGGAGGGGAGGGGGGCGAGGGGAGGGGAAGGAGGGGAGGGGGGCGAGGGGAAGGGAAGGAGGGGAGGGGGGCGAGGGGAAGGGAAGGAGGGGAGGGGGGCGAAGGGAAGGGAAGGAGGGGAGGGGGGCGAAGGGAAGGGGAGGGGGCGAAGGAGGGAGGAGGCGAGGGGGGCGAAGGGAGGGAAGGAGGCGAGGGGGGCGAAGGGAAGGGAAGGAGGTGAGGGGGGCGAGGGGAAGGAAGGGAAGGAGGTGAGGGGAGGAGGGGAAGGGAAGGGAAGGAGGTGAGGGGAGGAGGGAGGTGAAGGGGGCGAGGGGGAGGAGGGTGGTGAAGGGGGCGAGGGGAGGAGGAGGGTGGTGAGGGGGCGAGGGGGAGGAGGGGAGGTGGAGGGGGCGAGGGGGAGCAGGGAGGTGGAGGGGGAGGGGAAGGAGGGGGGGGTGAGGGGAGGGGAAGGTGGTGAGGGGGGCGAGGGGAGGGGAAGGAGGGGGGGGCGAGGGGAGGGGAAGGTGGTGAGGGGGGCGAGGGGAGGGGAAGGTGGTGAGGGGGGCGAGGGGAGGGGAAGGTGGTGAGGGGGGCGAGGGGAGGGGAAGGTGGTGAGGGGGGCGAGGGGAGGGGAAGGTGGTGAGGGGGGCGAGGGGAGGGGAAGGTGGTGAGGGGGGCGAGGGGAGGGGAAGGTGGTGAGGGGGGCGAGGGGAGGGGAAGGTGGTGAGGGGGAGGAGGGGTGGTGAGGGGGAGGAGGGGTGGTGAGGGGGAGGAGGGTGGTGAAGGGGGTGAGGGGAGGGGAAGGTGGTCAGGGGGCGAGGGGAGGGGAAGGTGGTCAGGGGGGCGAAGGGAGGGGAAGGTGGTCAGGGGGGCGAGGGGAGGGGAAGGTGGTCAGGGGGCGAGGGGAGGGGAAGGTGGTCAGGGGGGCGAGGGAGGGAAGGTGGTCAGGGGGGCGAGGGGAGGGAGGAGGTGAGGGGGGCGAGGGGAGGGGAAGGAGGTGGGGGGCGAGGGAGGGGAAGGAGGTGAGGGGGCGAGGGGAGGGGAAGGAGGTGAGGGGGGCGAGGGGAGGGGAAGGAGGTGAGGGGGGCGAGGGGAGGGGAAGGAGGTGAGGGGGGCGAGGGTAGGGGAAGGAGGTGAGGGGGGCGGGGGAGGGGAAGGTGGTGAGGGGGGCGAGGGGAGGGGGAGGGGGGGGAAGGTGGTGAGGGGGGCGAGGGGAGGGGAGGTGGTGAGGGGGGCGAGGGGAGGGGAAGGTGGTGAGGGGGGCGGGGGAGGGGAAGGTGGTGAGGGGGGCGGGGGAGGGGAAGGTGGTGAGGGGGGCGAGGGGAGGGGAAGGTGGTGAGGGGGGCGAGGGGAGGGGAAGGTGGTGAGGGGGGCGAGGGGAGGGGAAGGTGGTGAGGGGGGCGAGGGGAGGGGAAGGTGGTGAGGGGGGCGAGGGGAGGGGAAGGTGGTGAGGGGGGCGAGGGGAGGGGAAGGTGGTGAGGGGGGCGAGGGGAGGGGAAGGTGGTGAGGGGGGCGAGGGGAGGGGAAGGTGGTGAGGGGGGCGAGGGGAGGGGAAGGTGGGTGAGGGGGGCGAGGGGAGGGGAAGGTGGTGAGGGGGGCGAGGGGAGGGGAAGGTGGTGAGGGGGGCGAGGGGAGGGGAAGGTGGTGAGGGGGGCGAGGGGAGGGGAAGGTGGTGAGGGGGGCGAGGGGAGGGGAAGGTGGTGAGGGGGGCGAGGGA
>NC_092741.1:13027585-13031211 GCF_047496795.1 Chiloscyllium punctatum | reverse complement strand
GAGAGGGGCGGGGAGAGAGAGGGGCGGGGAGAGAGAGGGGCGGGGAGAGAGAGGGGGCGGGAGAGAGAGGGGCGGGGAGAGAGAGGGGCGGGGAGAGAGAGGGGCGGGGAGAGAGAGGGGCGGGGAGAGAGAGGGGCGGGGGAGAGAGAGGGCGGGGAGAGAGAGGGGCGGGGAGAGAGAGGGGCGGGGAGAGAGAGGGGCGGGGAGAGAGAGGGGCGGGGAGAGAGAGGGGCGGGAGAGAGAGGGGCGGGGAGAGAGAGGGGCGGGGAGAGAGAGGGGCGGGGAGAGAGAGGGGGCGGGGAGAGAGGGGCGGGAGAGAGAGGGGCGGGGAGAGAGAGGGGCGGGGAGAGAGAGGGGCGGGGAGAGAGAGGGGCGGGGAGAGAGAGGGGCGGGGAGAGAGAGGGGCGGGGAGAGAGAGGGGCGGGGAGAGAGAGGGGCGGGGAGAGAGAGGGGCGGGGAGAGAGAGGGGCGGGGAGAGAGAGGGGCGGGAGAGAGAGGGGCGGGGAGAGAGAGGGCGGGGAGAGAGACAGGGTGAAGGAGAGACAGAGACAGGGTGAAAGAGAGGGGGCAGGGAGAGGGAGAGAGAGGTGCAGGGAGAGAGAGAGACAGAGAGATGGAAAGAGACAGAAAGGGAGAGGGAGAGAGAGAGAGAGAGAGAGAGGGGCAGGGAGAGAGAAACAGAGAGAGGGGCACGGGGGAGAGAGAGAGACGGGAGGGAGGGAGGCAGGGAGGGGAGCGGGAGAGAGAGAGAGCGCGAGAGAGCGACACAGGGAGGGAGAGAGAGACACACAGGGAGGGAGAGAGAGAGACAGGGAGAGAGAGAAAGAGACTGGGGAGAGAGAGACAGAGACTGGGGAGAGAGAGGACAGAGACTGGGGAGAGAGAGACAGAGACTGGGGAGAGAGAGACAGAGACTGGGGAGAGAGAGACAGAGACTGGGGAGAGAGAGACAGAGACTGGGGAGAGAGAGACAGAGACTGGGGAGAGAGAGACAGAGACTGGGGAGAGAGAGACAGAGACTGGGGAGAGAGAGACAGAGACTGGGGAGAGAGAGACAGAGACTGGGGAGAGAGAGAGAGAGACAGAGACTGGGGAGAGAGAGACAGAGACTGGGGAGAGAGAGAAAGAGACTGGGGAGAGAGAGAAAGAGACTGGGGAGAGAGAGAAAGAGACTGGGGAGAGAGAGAAACAGAGAGGGAGAGAGAGAAACAGAGAGGGAGAGAGAGGGAGGGAGGGAGGGAGGGGGAGGGAGGGAGGGAGGGGGAGGGAGGGAGGGAGGGGGAGGGAGGGGGAGGGAGGGGGAGGGAGGGGGAGGGAGGGGGAGGGAGGGGGAGGGAGGGGGAGGGAGGGGGAGGGAGGGGGCGACGGGGAGGGAGGGGGCGACGGGGGAGGGAGGGGGCGACGGGGAGGGAGGGGGCGACGGGGGAGGGAGGGGGGCGACGGGGGAGGGAGGGGGCGACGGGGGAGGGAGGGGGCGACGGGGGAGGGAGGGGGCGACGGGGGAGGGAGGGGGCGACGGGGGAGGGAGGGGGCGACGGGGGAGGGAGGGAGCGACGGGGGAGGGAGGGAGCGACGGGGGAGGGAGGGAGCGACGGGGGAGGGAGGGAGCGACGGGGGAGGGAGGGAGAGACGGGGGAGGGAGGGAGAGACGGGGGAGGGAGGGAGAGACGGGGGAGGGAGGGAGAGACGGGGGAGGGAGGGAGAGACGGGGGAGGGAGGGAGGGAGAGATGAGGGAGGGAGGGAGGGAGAGACGGGGGAGGGAGGGAGGGAGAGACGGGGGAGGGAGGGAGGGAGAGACGGGGGAGGGAGGGAGGGAGAGGACGGGGAGGGAGGGAGGGAGAGACGGGGGAGGGAGGGAGGGAGAGACGGGGGAGGGAGGGAGGGAGAGACGGGGGAGGGAGGGAGGGAGAGACGGGGGAGGGAGGGAGAGACGGGGAGGGAGGGAGAGACGGGGGAGGGAGGGAGAGACGGGGGAGGGAGGGAGGGAGGGACGGGGGAGGGAGGGAGGGACGGGGGAGGGAGGGAGAGAGACGGAGGAGAGAAGAGAGAGACGGGGAGAGAGAGAGAGGGAGACGTGGGAGAGAGAGAGAGAGAGAGAGGGAGAGACGGGGAGAGAGAGAGAGAGACGGGGAGAGAGAGAGAGACGGGGGGGAGAGAGAGAGAGACGGGGGGAGAGAGAGAGAGAGACGGGGGGAGAGAGAGAGAGAGAGACGGGGGGAGAGAGAGAGAGAGACGGGGGGAGAGAGAGAGAGACGGGGAGAGAGAGAGAGACGGGGAGAGAGAGAGAGACGGGGAGAGAGAGAGAGACGGGGAGAGAGAGAGAGACGGGGAGAGAGAGAGAGAGGGAGAGACGGGGGAGAGAGAGACGGGGGAGAGAGAGAGAGTGACGGGGGGAGAGAGAGAGAGACGGGGGGAGAGAGAGAGACGGGGGGAGAGAGAGAGAGACGGGGGGGAGAGAGAGAGAGAGAGAGAGAGACGGGGGGAGAGAGAGAGAGACGTGGAGAGAGAGAGAGTGAGAGAGAGAGACAGGGAGAGAGAGAGAGACGGAGAGAGAGAGAGATGGGAGGAGAGAGAGAGAGAGACGTGGGAGAGAGAGAGAGAGAGACGTGGAGAGAGAGAGTGAGAGAGAGACGGGGAGAGAGAGAGAGCGAGAGACGGGGGAGAGAGAGAGAGAGACGGTGGGGAGAGAGAGAGAGAGACGGGGGAGAGAGAGAGAGACGGGGGAGAGAGAGAGAGAGAGACGGGGGAGAGAGAGAGAGAGAGACGGGGGAGAGAGAGAGAGAGAGACGGGGGAGAGAGAGAGAGACGGGGGAGAGAGAGAGAGACGGGGAGAGAGAGAGAGAGACGGGGGGGGGAGAGAGGAGAGAGACGGGGGGGAGAGAGAGAGTGACGGGGTAGAGAGAGAGAGACGGGGGGAGAGAGAGAGACGGGGGGGTGAGAGAGAGAGACGGGGGGGAGAGGAGAGAGAGAGAGAGACGGGGGGAGAGAGAGAGACGTGGAGAGAGAGAGAGTGAGAGAGAGAGACAGGGAGAGAGAGAGAGATGGGAGGAGAGAGAGAGAGATGGGAGGAGAGAGAGAGAGAGATGGGAGGAGAGAGAGAGAGACGTGGGGAGAGAGAGAGAGAGACGTGGAGAGAGAGAGTGAGAGAGAGACGGGGAGAGAGAGAGAGAGCGAGAGACGGGGGAGAGAGAGAGAGACGGGGGGAGAGAGAGAGACAGGGGAGAGAGAGAGAGACAGGGGAGAGAGAGAGAGAGAGACGGGGGGAGAGAGAGAGAGAGAGACGGGGGAGAGAGAGAGAGAGAGACGGGGGAGAGAGAGAGAGAGACGGGGGAGAGAGAGAGAGAGACGGGGGGGAGAGAGAGAGAGAGACGGGGGGGGGAGAGAGAGAGACGGGGGGGAGAGAGAGAGAGACGGGGGGGAGAGAGAGAGAGACGGGGGGAGAGAGAGAGAGAGAGAGGGGAGAGAGAGAGAGACGTGGAGAGAGAGAGAGTGAGAGAGAGACAGGGAGAGAGAGAGAGACGTGGAGAGAGAGAGAGATAGACGGGGGAGAGAGAGAGAGAGAGAGACGGGGGAGAGAGAGAGAGACGGGGGAGAGAGAGAGAGACGGGGGAGAGAGAGAGAGACG
>NC_092741.1:13000085-13022585 GCF_047496795.1 Chiloscyllium punctatum | reverse complement strand
TAGTGATAGTGATAAAGAGAGAGAGTGAAAGAGAATGAGAGCAATAGTGAGAGAGTGTGAGAGAGTGAGAGAGAGAGAGAGAGTGTGAGAGAGAGTGTGAGAGAGAGTATGAGTGTGAGTGTGAGAGAGAGTGTGAGTGGGAGTGGGAGAGGGAGAGGGAGAGGGAGAGGGAGTGAGAATGATAGTATAGTGATAGTGATTGAGAGAGAGTGAGAGAGTGAGAGAGTGAGAGAGTGTGAGAGTGTGAGAGAGTGTGAGAGAGTGTGAGAGAGTGTGAGAGAGTGTGAGAGAGTGTGAGAGAGAGTGAGAGAGTGTGAGAGAGAGTGAGAGTGTGAGAGTGTGTGTGAGAGTGTGTGAGAGTGTGTGAGAGTGTGTGAGTGTGAGAGAGTGTGAGAGAGTGTGAGAGAGTGTGAGAGAGTGTGTGAGAGTGTGTGAGAGTGTGAGAGTGTGTGAGAGTGTGTGAGAGAGTGTGAGAGAGTGTGAGAGAGTGTGAGAGAGTGTGAGAGAGTGTGAGAGAGTGTGAGAGAGTGTGTGAGAGTGTGTGAGAGTGTGTGAGTGTGTGAGAGTGTGTGAGAGTGAGAGAGTGTGAGAGTGAGAGGGAGAGTGAGAATGACAGTACAGTGATAGTGATAGAGAGAGTGAGAGAGTGAGAGAGCGAGAGAGCGAGAGAGCGAGAGAGCGAGAGAGCGAGAGAGCGAGAGAGCGAGAGTGTGTGAGAGTGTGTGAGAGTGTGTGAGAGTGTGTGAGAGTGTGTGACAGTGTGTGAGAGTGAGAGAGAGAGAGAGAATGATAGTACAGTGATAGTGATAGAGAGAGTGAGAGAGTGAGAGAGTGAGAGTGAGAGAGTGAGAGAGTGAGAGTGTGAGAGAGTGAGAGAGTGAGAGCGAGTGGGCGAGTGGGCGAGTGGGCGAGAGAGCGAGAGAGCGAGAGAGCGAGTGAATGAGAGTGTGAGAGAGTGTGAGAGAGTGTGAGAGAGTGTGAGAGAGTGAGAGCGAGAGAGAGCGAGAGAGAGCGAGAGAGAGCGAGAGAGAGCGAGAGAGAGCGAGAGAGAGAGTGAGAGAGAGTGAGAGAGAGTGAGAGAGAGTGAGAGAGAGTGAGAGCGTGAGAGCGAGAGAGAGCGAGAGAGAGCGAGAGAGAGAATGATAGTGATAGTGATAGAGAGAGTGAGAGAGGATGACAGAGAGTGAGAGTGAGTGAGTGAGAGTGAGAGTGTGGGAGAGAGTGAGAGAGTGTGAGAGAGTGTGAGAGTGAGAGTGAGAGGGAGAGTGAGAATGATAGTACAGTGATAGTGATAGAGAGAGTGAGAGAGTGAGAGAGTGAGAGTGAGAGAGTGAGAGAGTGAGAGAGTGAGAGAGAGAGCGAGAGCGAGAGAGCGAGAGAGCGAGAGAGCGAGAGAGAGTGTGAGAGTGTGAGAGTGTGAGAGTGTGAGAGTGTGAGAGAGTGTGAGAGAGTGTGAGAGAGTGTGAGAGAGTGTGAGAGAGTGTGAGAGAGTGTGAGAGAGTGTGAGAGAGTGAGAGCGAGAGAGATAATGATAGTGATAGTGATAGAGAGAGTGAGAGAGGATGACAGAGAGTGAGAGAGTGAGAGTGAGAGTGAGTGAGAGTGTGGGAGAGAGTGAGAGAGAGTGAGAGAGAGTGAGAGAGAGTGAGAGTGAGAGAGAGAGAGAGAGAGAGAGTGAGAGAGAGTGAGTGTGAGAGTGTGAGAGAGTGAGTGTGAGAGAGTGAGAGAGAGTGAGTGAGAGAGTGAGAGAGAGTGAGAGAGAGTGAGAGAGAGTGAGAGAGAGTGAGAGTGAGTGTGAGAGTGTGAGAGTGTGAGAGAGTGAGAGTGTGAGTGAGAGAGTGAGAGTGTGTGAGTGAGAGCGGGAGAGTGAGGGCGAGAGAGGGCGAGAGAGGGCGAGAGAGGGCGAGAGAGGGCGAGAGAGGGCGAGAGAGAGAGTGATAGTGATAGAGAGTGTGATAGTGATAGAGAGAGCGAGAGCGAGAGCGAGAGCGAGAGCGAGAGAGTGAGAGAGTGAGTGAGTGAGTGAGTGAGTGAGTGAGAGTGAGCATGAGAATGAGAGAGAGAGAGCACGAGTGAGAGAGAGTGTGAGATTGAGAGAGAGAGATTGAGAGTGAGTGAGAGAGAGTGGGAGTGTATTGTGCAATGGGGTCCCCTGTGGGTGTGACATGAACCCAAGGCCTGGTTGAGGCCCTCTGCCTGGGTTGATGTCACACTCCAGGGACCCCACTGCATTATAACAAGACAGCTCTCCAAAACATCCAACCTGATGGATCCAACACACCCCGCTTCCACAGATTACTGGAGGTGCACAAAACCAGACTTCACCCACCTCCCCACCCCCCCCCCCCCCCCGCCCCCACCCCCACCACCCTACGCCCCCTTAGATCCATAGTCTCACTCCCTGGCACACTGATATGCAGGCTGGCAAAGGAACTTCACTGTAAACTGAAATACCCAGGAGAAGGCTCACGCCACTGCACCCACTCCACCCAAGAATTCCTGAATATCAAAGACACCAAGATAGAAGAGGATGAAGTCATGGTTTCCTTCGACATAATGGCTTGATTCACATCAAGTAACACTAGCGTGGCCAAAGAAATACTACCCTCACTACTAGACAAACCAAGGACACAAAGCCCAGGTAGCACCAACTCCATCCTCAAGCTAGTAGACCTGTGCCCCACTACCCACTTCCCCTTCAGTGACAAGACCTACAAACAAGTCAACGGGACGTCCATGGGATCACCAATATCAGCAAGAGAACAGCAACACACTCCCCTTCCTAGCTGTCACAGTGGAATGTACAGTTAATGGAGAACTGCAGACCACTGTCTACAGAAAAGGAACACACACAGACCAGATACTTAAGTACAGAAGCAATCATCCCAACACCCACAACAGAGCTGCATCAGGACATTATTTAAACAGGCCACAACACACTGCAGCACCCAGGAACTATGAGTGGCTGAAGAAAAATATTCTTCAGAAACCCTCGCCACACTACCATATATCAAAGACATGTCGGAGCTGACTACCAGACTACTGTACCCCTTGGCATCACGGTAACCAACAAACCTACCAACACACTGAAACAGCTACTGCTGAACCTGAAGGACCCTGTACCAATCACCAGCAAAACGCAAGTCTTTTCCAAAATACCCTGCAAGGATTGTAACAAACACTACATTGGACATATAGGCAGGACACTAGCCATCAGGGGACAGGAACACCAATACCACCCAAAAGACAAGACCAGCTGTCACTAGTATCCTTGCACACAGAAGGAGAAGGACACCACTTTGACTGGGACAACACAGCCAGCCCAGGACTGGCTAAATAGAGACACACATGGGAATTCCTAGAGGCCTGGCATCTTAACCGGAACTTCATCAATAAACACATCTATTTGGAGCCCATTTACCAACCTGAGAGGAAACGAACTGGAAATGATACTATCCACCTTAACAGACCAAGACACACAAACAAAGTGAGAGAGAAGACCAGCGCTTCCCCAGAGGTTCACTGATGATGTTACTGAGCGTGGTGACAAAACATCTGAGAACCAACCGTCCAGCTCAGCGAGCAAATTTACAACCTCACCTCAACCTGAGCTATAAATCTTCTCAAAACACGCAGATCATTTCAGCTGCATGACACTGGGATCTTTTCCCATAAATTGAGTCTAATGATCCTGCTCCACAACCACCTGATGAAGGAGCAGCACTCCGAAAGTTAGTGCTTCCAAATAAAACTATTGGAATATAACCGGGTGTTGTGTGATCACAATGATAGCTCACCTCTCCTTATTGGGAAGGTCTGTAATGTGAGACTCCGGGAAAGGGGCCAGAAGTTAGATACTAATCTGATCCTGGACACCGAAGTACACCAGCAATCGACTCAGTAACAACGACGGCTCCATTTATTTTACAATGTTTTTCAGATGACACCTGACACAGGTAACACTATACAACACATTTCACTGCACTTTACAAGAAAATACATGAGACAATAAATAAACCAAATCAACTCGGGTCCAACAGCTCAGTGAAAAACAACCAGCGAGCTTACAACGAGGCAGAGATGATGTCTGAATTATTCCAACTGATACTGCCCCACACACAGCGAATGCTGATCCAATCGCTCCAAAGAAAACGTGGCTCAGATAATGACGTCACTCCTGAGTTGCCCCCGGGGCACCCGCTGTTGAAATTACAGGATTTAATCAGATCACCAGAAAAGGATGATCAAAACTCAACCCAGGCTGGATGGAACTTGTTAATACTTGCTAGCTGCGAATACAGAACACAAGGCATTCATTTCCCATTCCAATCTTTACACATTCCGGAGCCTGGAAGAATCATCAGATTGGACTGCATTCCTGTCTTTACACATTCCTGAGCCTGGAGAATCAACAGCTCAGAGAACATTCCTGACTTTACACATTCCTGAGCCTGGAAGAATCATCAGCTTGGACAGCCTTCCTAAACATACACATTCCTGACCCAGGAACAATCATCAGCTTGGACAACATTCCTGAGCGTGGAACCATCATCAGCTTGGATTGCATTCCCGACTTTACACATTCCTGAGGCTGGAACAGTCATCAGCTTGGACAGCATTCCTGACTTTGCATATTCCTGAGCCTGGGACAGTCATGGGCTTGGACAGCATTCCTGACATTACATATCCCTGAGCCTGGAAGGATCATCAGCTTGGACAGCATTCCTGACTTTACACGTTCCTGAGTCTGGAAGAATCACTGGCTTGCACAGCATTCCCGAGCCTGGAACAGACATCAGCTTGAACAGCATTCCTGACTTTACACATTCCAGTGGCTGGAGAATCAACAGCTGGGACAGCATTCCTGACTTTATACATTACAGAGCCTGGAAGGATCATCAGCTTGGACAGCAGTCCTGACTTTACGCATTCCTGAGCCTGGAAGAATAACTGGCTTACACAGCATTCCCGACTTTACACATTCCTGAGCCTGGAACAGACATCGGCTTGGACAGCATTCCTGTCTTTACACATTCCTGAGCCTGAAAGGATCATCAGCTTAGAAAGCATTTCTGAGCATGGAAGGATCAGCTTGGATGGCATTCCCGACTTTACACTTTCCTGAGCCGGGAGAAATCATCAGCTTGGACAGCATTCCTCACTTTATATGTTCCAGAGCATGGATGAGACATCGGCTTGGACAGCAGTCCTATCCTTACACATTCCTGAGCCTGGAAGAATCATCAGCTTGGACAACATTCCTGACTTTCATATCCCTGAGCCTGGAAGGATCATCAGCTTGAACAGCATTCCCAACTTTAAACATTCCTGAGCCAGGAAAAATCATCAGTTTGGACAGCATTCCTAAACAAACACATTCCTGAGCTTGAAAGAATCATCAGCTTGGACAGCATTCCTGAATTTACACATTCCTGAGCTTGGAACAGTTATCAGCTTGGACAGCATTCCTATCCTTACACATTCCTGAGCTTGGAGAAATCATCAGCTTAGACAGCATTCCTACCCTTACACATTCCTGAGCTTGGAAGGATCATCAGCTTGGACAGCATTCCTGTCTTTACAAATTCCAGAGCCTGGAAGGATCATCAGCTTGGACAGCATTCCTGTCTTTACAAATTCCAGAGCCAGGAAGGATCATCAGCTTGGACAGCATTCCTGTCTTTACACGTTCCCATGCAGCCAGCCTCAAAGTTGACCAACTGAACAACCACAATGTCAGCAGCTCCCTCTGAGCTGTCATACAACCAGACAGCACGCAGAAACAGTCCCTTCACTTCAACCACTCCATGCTGAACAGAATCCCAAACTAAACCAGTCCAACCTGTCAGCTCCTAGCCCATAACCCTCCAAAGCTTTCCTATTCATGTATCGATCCAAATGTCTGTTAAACACTGTACCTGTACTGGCATTCACCACTTCCTCAGGAAGTTCATTCCACACTCGGACTGCTCTGTGTAAAACAAAATGCCTCACATCTTTTTTTAAATCTGTCCCCCATCCTAAGGAAGATACCTACCATTACCTCTATCTATACCAGTCAAACCTTCCATACCCAGCGACAACTCGGTAAATCCTTTCCAAACCCTCTCCAGTTTAATAACATCCTAGTGATAGCAGAGTGACCAGAACTGGTCACAGTCCTTCTACAACGGCCTCACCAACGTCCTGTACAACCTCAACATGACGTCCCAACTCCTAGAATCAAAGGGCTGAGCAATGAAGGCAAGCATACCAAATGCCTTTTTAACCGCACAGTCTATATGTGTCTCAAGCTTCAAAGAATTAGGGACCTGCCCCTCTGTACTCCTCAAAACATTCATCATCATGACAACTGCCTGGTTATCTGCTAAAACTCATTCAACAATTTCAATTTCCAGGAAAGGCCAGCAGTACAGGAGTTGGGAGGTCATGTTGCGGCTGTACAGGACATTGGTTAGGCCACTGTTGGAATATTGCATACAATTCTGGTCTCCTTCCTATCAGAAAGATGTTGTGAAACTTGAAAGGATTCAGAAAAGATTTACAAGGATGTTGCCAGCGTTGGAGGATTTGAGCTAAAGGGAGAGACTGAACAGGCTGGGGCTGTTTTCCCTGGAGTGTCAGAGACTGAGGGGTGACTTTATAGAGGTTTATAAAAGCATGAGGGGCATGGATAGGGTAAATAGGTAAAGTCTTTTCCCTGGGGCAGGGGAGTCTAGAACTAGAGGGCATAGGTTTAGGGTGAGAGGGGAAAGATATAAAAGAGACCTAATGGACAACTTTTTCACGCAGAGGGTGGTACGTGTATGGAATGAGCTGCCAGAGGAAGTGGTGGAGGCTGGTACAATTGCAATATTTAAAAGGCATTTGGATGGGTATATGAATAGGAAGGGTTTGGATGGATATGGGCCGGGTGCTGGCAGGTGGGACTAGATTGGGTTGGGATATCTGGTCAGCATGGATGGGTTGGACTGAAGGGTCTTTTTCCATGCTGTACATCTCTATGACTCTATAGCCCATACCTACCCTGGTAGCATCTTATCAAAGTCAAATCTATATCTTAAACATAAAAGTAAAAATACTGGGAATATTCAGGTGGTGACAGAAACAGAATTAACACTTCACATCGCTAAACCAGGATCAACAACAGCATGTGGGGGAAAGGGAGCAAACCAAAGCTCCCCAGGACGGGGGAAGGTAACCAAACCAAAACTGTCCAGGATAGGGGGGGGGGGAAGGTGACCAAACCAAAGCTCCCCAGGACGGAGGAAGGTGACCAAACCGAAACTGTCCAGGACGGAGGAAGGTGACCAAACCGAAACTGTCCAGGACGGGGGAAGGTGACCAAACCGAAACTGTCCAGGACGGGGGAAGGTAACCAAACCAAAGCTCTTCAAGGGGGGGGGGGGGGTGGTGACCAAATCAAAACTCTCCAGGGGGGGAAGGCGGGGGGGGGGGGGGGGGGGTGAAGAGGAGTGACCAAACCAAAGCTCCCCAGGACGGGGGGAAAGATTGGAGTGACTGAATAAAAAATGGCACACAGCTGAACTGAGCAAAGAAACTCAACGTGACTGAAGCAGTATTATGCCTCAGTTGTACAGATGAAGGTGAGTCCACCGGTGAAGATTTAGTCTCCTTATTTAAGGAAGACATATATGCATCCATGGGAGTTCAAAGAAGGTTTACGGGATTGAAACCTGGAATGAGTGGGTGGTCTTCTGATCATAGGTTAGACAGATTAGCTTCGCTTCGTTGGAGTTCAGCAGAGCAAAGGATAACCTGATCGCAGAGTATAAGATGCTGATTGGCCTGGATAAAGTGGAATGAATTATCCCATTTATTGACAGGTCTGGAATGGAGGGTCAGCATAGAGGGTCAACTCACTCACCACAATGAGGTTCACACAGGACCCAGTGTCAAACAATCACCATGATAGGGGACTCTATAGTTGAGGGTACAGATGGGTGTTTCTGCAGCCATGGGGGTGCTGGGTTGCCTCTCGGTGCCAGGATCATGGATGTTTCTGAGCCAACACAGGACATTCTGAAAGGGAAGGGTGAGCAGACAGAGATTGTGATCTGCAACTGTACGAATGAACATAAACAGGAAGAGAGACCATGTTCTGCAAAAGGAGCTCAAAAGGTTAGGTACAAAGGTGAAAAGTAGCACCTCCAGGGATTACTCCCTGTGCCACAAGCGAGTGAGGCCAGGAACAGGAAACTAGTATGTTGGAATGATTAAAGAGTTGGAGCAGGAGCTGGAGGGAAGGTTTCCGATATCTGGATCACTGGGATCCCTTCAGACTATGTGGCACCTGCACAAGGACAGGTAGCAGCTAAATTGGAGGGGTATGAATCTCCTGGTAGGGGGGTGTTAAATGACTGTGGCAGAGAGATGGAAACCAGAACAGTAGGTCAGCATGTGGACTGATTGATGAGAAGTTGGAGATTGCTTCAAGTTAGTTATGAAGTTGAAGGTGTATACTGTGCCTTTAAGAGAGAGAGAATGCTGTTCTGAACAGAGAGCTGACAAGCCCCTGTGAGGACTAGGCAGCATTCTATTAGCTTTCTTCACTGCCAGCTGTACCTGCATGCTTGTTTTCATTGACTGATGTACAAGAACACCTAGGTCTCGTTGTACTGCTCCTTTACCTAACTTGACTCCATTTAGGTAGTAATCTGCCTTCCTGTTCTTGCCACCAAAGTGGATAAACACACATTTATCCACATTAAACTACATCTGCCATGCACCCGTCCACTCACCTAGCCTGTCCAGATCACCCTGTAATCTCCTAACATCCTCCTCACATTTCACCCTGCCACCCAGTTGTGTGTCATCAGCACATTTGCTAATATTACTTTCAATAACTTCATCTATAATCATTTATGTATATTGGAAACAGCTGCGGGCTCAGCTCCGAACCTTGTGGTACCCTACTGGTCATTGCCTTCCATTCCAAAAGGGACCCATTTATCACTACTCTTTGTTTCCGGTCAGTCAGCCAATTTTCAATCCAAGTCAGTACCTTGCCAGCAATGCCATGCACACAATTTTGCTCACTAAGCTCCTATGTGGGACTTTATCAAAGGCTTTCTGAAAGTCTAGGTATACCACATCCACTGGCTCTCCCATGTCCATCTTCAGTTACATCCTCAAAACATTCCAGATTAGTCAGGCACAATTTCCCCTTCGTAAATCTATGCTGACTCTGGCCTAACCTGTTATTGCTATCCAAAATGAGTCATAATTTCATCTTTTATAACTGACATCAGGCTAACCGGTCTATAATTCCCTCTTTTCTCCCTCCTTCCCTTCTTGAAAAGTGGGACATTAGCCACCCTCCAATCCACAGAAACTGATCCTGAATCTATAGAACATTGGAAAATGATTACCAATGTGTTCATGATTTCTAGAGCCACTTCCTAAAGTACCCTGGGATGCAGACCATCAGGTCCCGGTGACTTCAGACCTAACAGTCTATCCAACACCATTTCCTGCCTAATATAAATTCCCTTCAGTTCATCCATTACCCTAGGTCCTTCACCCACTATTACATCAGGGAGATTGTTTGTGTCTTCCCCAGTGAAGATATTCCAAAGTACCTATTCAACTCTTATGCTAGTTCCTTGTTCCTCATAATAACTTCACCCATTTCTGTCTTCAAGGGCCCAATTTTAGTCTTAACCTTTTTTTTCCTTTTCACATACCTAAAAAAGCTTTTATTATCCTCCTTTATATTTTTGGCCAGTTTGCCTTCGAACCTCATTTTTTCTCTGCGTATTACCTTTTTAGTTATCCTCTGTTGCTCTTTAAATGTTTCCCAGTCCTCCAGCTTCCTGCTCACCTTTGCTCTGTTATGCTTCTCTTTTATCTTTATACAATCCTTCATGGCTGCCCCTGCCTTCGCTGAGGATCTTTCTTCCTCTTTGGAATGAACCGATCTGCACTTTCTGCATTATACCCAGAAATACCAGCCATTGTTGCTCCACTGCCATCCCTGCTAGGGTATTGAACCATTGAACTATGGCCAGCTCCTCCCTCATAGCTCCACAGTTCCTTTTGTTCAACCGTAATACTGACACTCCCAATTCTCCCTTCTCCCTCTCAAAGGTTTGTTTCAGACGTTTCGTCACCATTCTGGGTAACATCTTCAGTGAGCCTCCTAATGAAGCACTGGTGGTGTAGCCTGCTTTCTATTTCTAGGTTTGGGTTTCCTTGGGTTGATGATGTCATTTCCTGTGGTGGCACCATTTCCTGTTCTTTTTCTCAGGGAGTGGTAAATGGGATCCAAGTCAATGTGTTGGTTGATATAGTCCCATTTGGAATGCCATGCTTCTAGGAATTCTCGTGCATGTCTCTGTTTGGCTTGTCCTAGGATGGCTGTGTTGTCCCAGTCAAAGTGGTGTGCTTCCTCATCCGTATGTAAGGATACTAGTGAGAGAGGGTCATGTTGTTTGTGGCTAGTTGATGTTCATGTATCCTGGTGGCTAGTTTTCTACCTGTTTGTCCAATGGTGTTTGTTACAGTCCTTACAAAGTATTTTGTAAATGACATTAGTTTTGCTTGTTGTCTGTATGGGGTCTTTCAAGTTCATTAGCTGCTGTTTTAGTGTGTTGGTGGGTTTGTGGGCTACCATGATGCCAAGGGGGTCTGAGTAGTCTGGCAGTCATTTCTGAGGTGTCTTTGATGTAGGGGAGAGTGGCTAGGGTTTCTGGATGCATTTTGTTTGCTTGTTTGGGTTTGTTGCTGAGAAATCGGAGGACTCCTGTGATGTCACCACAGCAAATGACATCACCAACCCAAGGAAACCCAAACACAGAAACAGAAAGCAGGCTACACCACCAGTGCTTCATCTGGAGGCTCACTGAAGATGTTACCCAGAATGGTGACGAAACGTCTGAAAATGAACCTTCCAGCTCAGTGAGCAAACCTACATCCAGAACCTCAACCTGAGCTACAAATCTTCTCAAAACTCGCTCGAACCTGAAGGCATTTTATAGATATATTAGGTGCAAGAAAGTCCACTCAAGGACAAAGCAGGACTTTATGCATGGAGCCAGAGGAAGTGGGTGAGGGCCTTAATGAGTATTTCAGATGGATGATGAGAGGGACATGGATGATGGTAAGATTAGAGAGGACAATGTTGTTATCCTGGGGCATGTTGATATTAAGAAGGAACTCATGTAGGATGTCTTGAAAACGTGAAGGCAAATAGGTCTCCAGGGCCTGATGGGATGTTTCCTAGGTTACGGAGGGGCAAGTGAGGAGATTGCTGCAATCTTGACAGAGGTTTTTGTATCTTCTTTAACCACAGGTAAGGTCCCAGAGGACTGAAGAATAACCAATGTTTAGCAAGCCTTTGGTTAAAAAGGGCAATAGGGATAATCCAAGAAACTACAAGTTGGTTAGCCTTGCTAACATCAGTATTAGGGAAACTACTGGAGAAGATTCTTCAGGACAGGATTTACTAGCATCTGGAAAAGAATGGACTTATTCAGGAGTCAGTATGGCTTTGAGCAGGGGAGGTCTTACCTCACTAATCTGATTGCATCTCTCGATGATGGAAAGAAGATGATTTGCGAGGATTGGGCAATGAATTGGTCTACATGGACTTTACTAAAACATCAGACAAAATCCCTCATGGCAGGCTGGCCTAGAAGATTAAGTCCTACAGGATCCAGAGAGAGTTGGTAATTTGGATACAAAATTAGCTTGGTCACAGAGGACAGAGGGAGTCGTGGAGGGGTATTTTTCTGACTGAAGGTCTGTGACCCCCCCCCAGTGGCATTCCACAGGGATTAGAGCTAGGACTTCTGCTGCTTTTAATTTTATAAATAATTTGGATGAAAATGTAGGTGGCCTGATTAGTAAGTCTGCATGTAATATGGAAATTGTTGGCATTATGGATAGCGAGGAGGTTTGTCAAACAATACAGCAGGATATTGATCAATCGGAAAGTTAGGCAGAGAAAAGGCAGGTGGAGGCTAATCTGGAAATAAATGTGAGGTGATGCATTTTGGGAGGACAAATGCAAGAGGAAGGTATGAAGTAGCAAGAACCTTCCCAGCATTGATATCAGGAATGATTTTGGGGAGAGGGGCAAATCCCTTAAAGGATAAACAAAAGTGGATATGGTGGTAAATAAGCATATGGCATACTTTTCTGCATCTGTTGGGGCATTGACTATACAAGACAAATGGGATTAGTTGAGCATGGCACCATGGTGGGCTGATACAGGGCCTGCCCCTCCATATTCTACGTAAAACAGTTTTTGCATAAATTCATAATTTTGCGGAAACACAGATGTGAGAGAAAAGTGATTAAACGTTCCATAGAAATGACTAATCATTCCATTTCTCCTGTTTAGTTTGTTTAAGCAAATGCCCATCATGTGAAAATGGACGCTTCACTCTTTTATTTCCCAAGAATGCACTTGCTGTAGGTGAAGTTCCTGCCAATGCTGGGTCTCTCACTCGGAAAGGACTGCTACAATGCAGCCATTTTCTGAAAGGCTTGGTTTCAGAATAAATCAGGATGTTGAGTGCAGCAGCCCTTTAGTAAATCCTCAGGATAACAAAACCTCTCCACAAGTGCCACATCACCAAAACACTGGACTAATATTTAACAAAATACTAAATAAAATCAAAATGATAATAAAAACAATAAGTTCATGTTCACAATGTTGATAAAATTGAATGGATCCAAAAACCTAAAAATTGAGCGAAAGCACAAATGTCACTGCAGTCACACAGGGTGTTACTCCCAGATTGCCCGTGCCTCTATAAACATGGTCAATCAGCCCAATCTGGAAAACCTTTACTAACACAAATGTAATTCATCATACTAATCCACCAAAGTGAATTATGTTTCGAGATTTTAAATTGCAGTTTTTTGAGAATGAAAGCTTTTCCAAATTACATATCCGGTGGAAACATTAAAAAGGATGTGATAATATAGAGCTTTTCATCACATCAGAAAGTTTCCAAGTCAACAAACTTGGATTGGAAAGGAAACACAGAGATATGGAGCGTTATAATGTACCAATCCGAAAGGGAATGCTGCCTGTCCATATAAATCCATCTCGATAGGCCCATAAGCCTTCTTGACTTTCAGACCTACTTGTCCAACCATCTTCAGGGATCTATGGACATGAACCTCCAAAGGCCCCCTATTAATCTACACTTCGGTTTCCTCCCAGTCACTCTGCACTTGCTGGTTTTTCTTTCCTTTATTCATCACCTTTCACCTCTCCAGTTCAAATCCATTTGCCCCTGTTCCACACCCTGCCACAATCACATTTCTTGCATTTACAGCTTTCCTTATCAACTACATGGTCAACTTCATATCATCTGCAAACTTTGAAAAGCATTCCCTGCACCAAATCAATGATAAATATTAACAAAAAAAAGAGAAATTCTTCACAGAGTTCTGTGGAAACAGTCTTGTAGTCATACCACCACCCAGCAACCAATAGCCTTCACTTCCATCCCTACACAAGGCCTTCCCAAAGTTGGTTTGGCAGGAGGGGAGCAGTGATGGGAACACGATGGGGCTGGAAACTGAGCCAATGGTCACCCTACAGCTGGGGCTGAGCTTTCAGAAAACAACTCAACACTGGCATCAATAGTACACCAGCTCAGCGATGCCCAGTTTGGGTTCTGCCAGGGCCACTCAGCTCCTGACCTCATTACAGCCTTGGGTCAAACACGGACAAAGGAGCTGAATTCCAGAGGGGAGGGGAGAGGGACAGCCATTCACATCAAGGCTGTATTCCACTGAGTGTGGCATCAAGGAGCCCTGGCAAACCTGGCAGGTAGGAGCTGTTTGTGGCTGTTGGTGGTCAGTCATCTCAGATCCAGGATATCTCTGCAGGAGTTCCTCAGAGTAGTGTCCTAGGCCCAACTATCTTCAGCTATTTCATCAATGATCTTCCCTTCATCATAAGGTCAGAGTGGGGATGCTCAATGTTCAGCACCATTTGCTATTCCTCAGATACTGAAGCAGTTCCCCCCATGTTCAAATGCAACGAGATCTGGACAATGTCCAAGTGGCAATTCAAATGCCAGTTCCAGTAAGAGGCAAGTGCGATGGAATCCTCCCCATTTGCCTGGATGGGAGCAGCTCCAACAACACTCAAGAAGCCTGACACCATCCAGGACAAAGCAACCTGCCCGATTGGCATCACATCCACAAGCGTCCACCCCCTCCTCCACCACCAATGGCACGCTAGCAGCAGTGGGTATTATCGACAAGATGCACTGGAGATATTCACCAAAGCTCTTTCGACAGCTCCTTCCAAACTCACAACCACTTCCATCGAAAAGCACAAGGGCAGCGAGTATATGGGAACAAGGGCAGCGGGTACACGGGAACACGGGCAGCGGGTACACGGGAACACGGGTATACGGGAACAAGGGCAGCGGGTATACTGGAACACGGGCAGCGGGTATCGGGAACAAGGGCAGCGGGTATACGGGAACATGGGCAGCGGGTATACGGGAACACGGGCAGCGGGTATAGGGGTACACGGGCAGCGGGTATAGGGGTACACGGGCAGGGGGTATACGGGAACACGGGCAGCGGGTATACGGGAACACGGGCAGCGGGTATACGGGAACACGGGCAGCGGGTACACGGGAACACAGGCAGCGGGTATAGGGGTACACGGGCAGCAGGTATATGGGAACACGAACAGCTGCAATTTCCCCTCCAAGTCAGGATGGGGAGTGGCTTGGAAATATATCCCTCTTCCTTCACTGTTGCTGGGTCAAAATCCTTGCGTTCCCTCCCGAAGGCCATTGTGGATCAACCCACAACAGGTGGACTGCAGCAGTTCAGGAAAGCAGCTCACCACCACCTTCTCAAGGGGCAACTAGGGACTGGCAATAAATGCTGGGCCAGCCAACGACACCCAGACCCGACACACAAATCTACATTCCCCCTCCAACCAGTCACCCGTGGAACAGTGCTCAGTGAATCCTCTATCAGTCATCTCCCTCTCCCACTGGGGAACAGCCCTCATTCAGATTCTTCCCCCCCCCCACCCATAAGACCCCTCAGTCAGTCCTCCCTGGTCTTCCGCCGCCACCCCCTCCCCCACCAAGTCCCCCATGGAACAGAGCCCAGCCCCGTGGAAGAGCCCTCAGGTGTTCCCCCCTGTAGAACAGCCCCGGACATCAGTTGGACATCTCCCCCAACCCTCCCCCCCCCCCCCCCCCAACTCCTCCCTCCCCCCCCCCCAGCACAACAGCCCTCAGTCATGCCCCCCCCAACTCCTCCCCCTCCCCCCCACACCCCCCCCCGCACAACAGCCCTCAGTCATGCCCCCCCCAACTCCTCCCCCTCCCCCCCACACCCCCCCCCTGCACAACAGCCCTCAGTCATGCCCCCCCCAACTCCTCCCCCTCCCCCCCACACCCCCCCCCCCTGCACAACAGCCCTCAGTCATGTCCCCCCCACAGAACAGCCCTCCGTCGGACATTCCCCCCAACTCGCCCCCCTGCAGAACAGCCCTCAGTCGGACACCCCCCCCACACACAACAGCCCTCAGTCAGACAACCCCCAACTCCCCCCCCGCAGAACAGCCCTCAGTCAGACACGCCCCTCACCCCCCCCGCAGAACAGCCCTCAGTCGGTTTCCCCCCCAACCCCTCCTGCCCACATTGAACAACCCTCAGCTGCACCCCCCCCCCCCCACAGAACAGCCCTCAGTCATGCCCCCCCGAACTCCACCCCCTCCCCATGGAACAGCCCTAAGTTGTGCCCCCCAACATGGAACAGCCCTTAGTCGCCCCCCCCCCCCCACTTCACGGAACAGCCCTCAAACGGCCCCCCCCACCGCGGAACAGCCCTCAGTTGCCTCCCCCACTCCCCACCCCCAGGGGAACAGCCAACAGCCCTCAGTCGGCTCCCCCCCACCCCATGGAACAGAGCCCCCCCATCATGGAACAGCCCTCAGTTATACCCACACCACCCGCCCCCCCGACCCCGTGGAACTAGAGAGTCAGGTTTAAAGTGAACCAACAGCAGGACCTGAAACAGCAGCCATCTCGAACTACTATCAGACTTGACGCTGTCTTTGAGATATAATTGGCAACTATGAGTGCTCTCAGACATAAACAGCAGTACGTTAGCAGAGCCAATAACACCCACGACTCATTAACACCTCAGATGGTAAACAGATCTTTAAAAAACAGACAACTTGTTTACAATTTCTACGCAGACAATTTCACTTGTCAGGATATAAGGCTTCACATATAAAGCAAAGAATAACTCTGTGATAATGCACACTGTGGGCCAGTTTCTGATACCTTTCTGTCGTCTTCTATGCCCCCCAACATACTACAGTCACAACTAGTATTTCCATAAATAGTAGACAGTGTATCTAAAAAGGTGAACAACTGTTTCACTTCCTTCTCAATTTGTTTGCACAAGCTCCCTATTGAGTCAGAGAATTAAATGAGATGTTTAATTACTTTAAGAGCAAAGTTCCATGAGGAAAATTGATCCCGTCCCAAAGACTTACTTCAGTTTTGCAATGCTGATACATATTCGACACATTAGAATATAACAAGATATTTTCGATTATAATAAAACATATTTTAAGAATCGCCAGCATCCTGCTGTTCTGTAACCAGTGTGTTACTCAACAGAATAACCCAAGCTGCTACTTGGTGATTTTACACAGGATTATAAAGCAGGACTGAGAGCTTGTTCAGCACAGTGCGAGACCATTCCCTTCCCTCCCTTGACCTTTCTGATTCGGTTTCTGGGAACAGGCTGTCCAAGATCTGTTACCAACCCAGCGATTCCCACAGCCCCTTTGCTGATACTTTCCTCACACTGTGCCTCCTGTAAGGATTTCATTCCAGTTTCTCTGTCTCTGTCACACCAGTCCTGAAGATCCCAGCTTCCACTGCAGTGCCTCTGACTTTACCTCCTTTTCCTTGCACGGGGCATTCCCTCCTCAACACTGTGATTGACAGGCCCCTCAACCATGTTTGACCTCACTCGCTCTCTCGCGTTTGCACTTACCTCTCCCTCATGACACTCTGATCCACTCCTTGATCACTCTTAGCACCTTCATCAATGCCCCAGGCACCCTCTGACGCAATTGCTGAAGGTTTAACACTTGCCTATCCATCTCCTCCTTCCTCACTCTCCAAGGCCTCAAACCCCCTGCCTTTACTATTCAAGGCATAGAGTTTAACAGCAGGGAAGCGAGGCTGGAAATGTCGAAAATGGTGGTTAGACCACAGCAAGCGAATTGTTTTCAGTTGTGGATTTAACACTCTAGGAGGGACATGATCATATTGGAAAGAGTGCAGTGGAGATTTACCAGAATATTGCCTGGACTAGAGAGAGATTGGCTGGAGTAGGGTTGCTCTCCTTGGAGCAGGGGTGATTGAGAGGGGCATGATGCCGTGCTTCCTCCAAGTAGTGTTCAACATGGAGGGGGACCGATTGCTCAGCTGAGGGAGGACAGTACGTGGTAATCAGCAGGAGATTTCCTTGCCCAGATCTGGCCCAATGCCATAAGACTTCAGGGTGTCTGCAGTCAATGCTGTGGACTGTCAGGCAACTCCATCATGAGTGCATCCCACTGTGCTACCAACAAGCCGGGACATACCCAGGGATAGTCACAGTGCTGTCTGACACAACAAGGGGTGTTAGGCTGTGGCAGGATGAATCAGTGAGATAGCTCTCCCAATTTTGGCATCAGCCCTCAGATTGTAAAGGAGGATGGACAAGCCAGGGAACTAGAGGCCAGTGAGCCTGACGTCGATGATGGGCAAGTTGTTGGAGGGAATCCTGAGGGACAGGATGTACATGTATTCGGAAGGCAAGGACCAATTAGGGATAGTCAACATGGCTTTGTGCATGGGAAATCATGTCTCACAAACTTCTTTTTGAAGTAACAAAGAGGATTGATGAGGGCAGAGTGGTAGACATGATCTATATGGACTTCAGTAAGGTGTTTGACAAGGTTCCCCATGGGAGACTGATTAGTAAGGTTAGATCTCATGGAACACAGGGAGGACTAGCCATTTGGATACAGAACTGGCTCAAAGGTAGAAGACAGAGGGTGGTGGTGGAGGTTTCCGTTTCATACTGGAGGCCTGTGACCAGTGGAGTGCCACAAGGATCGGTGCTGGGAACTCTACTTTTTGTCATTTATGTAAATGATTTGGATGTGAGCTTAAGAGGTACAGTTAGTAAGTTTACAGATGACACCAAAATTGGAGATGTAGTGCACAGCGAAGGAGGTTATCTCAGATTACAACAGGATCTTGACCAGATGAGCCACTGGTCTGAGTGACAGATGGAGTTTAATTCAGATAAATGGATTTAGTAAAGGGAGGTCATGCCTGACAAACCTGTTGGAATTTTTTGAAGAGGTAACAAGTAGGTTAGACCAGGGGAACCCAGTGGATGTGGTCTATCTGGACTTTCAAAAGGCCTTTGATAAGGAGCCACACGGGAGACTGCTGAGCAAGGTGAGGGCCCATGGTGTTCGAGGTGAGCTGCTGGGATGGATTGAGGATTGGCTATCTAACAGAAGGCAGAGAGTTGGGATAAAAGGTTCTTTTTCAGAATGGCAGCCGGTGACGAGCGGTGTCCCGCAGGGTTCGGTGCTGGGGCCACAGCTGTTCGCATTATATATTAATGATTTGGATGAGGGAACCGGGGGCATTCTAGCGAAGTTTGCCGATGATACAAAGTTAGGTAGACAGGCAGGTAGTACTGAGGAAGTGGGGAGACTACAGAAGGATCTAGACAGGTTGGGAGAGTGGTCCAGGAAATGGCTGATGGAATTTAACGTGAGCAAGTGCGAGGTCTTGCACTTTGGCAAAAAGAATATAGGAATGGACTACTTTCTAAATGGTGAGAAACTTAATAAAGCCAAAGCACAAAGGGATCTGGGAGTGCTAGTCGAGGATTCTCTAAAGGTAAACATGCAGGTTGAGTCTGTGATTAAGAAAGCGAATGCAATGTTGTCTCTTATCTCAAGAGGGTTGGAATATAAAAGCAGAGATGTACTACTAAGACTTTATAAAGCTCTGGTTAGGCCCCATTTGGAGTACTGTGTCCAGTTTTGGTCCCCACACCTCAGGAAGGACATACTGGCACTGGAACGTGTCCAGCGGAGATTCACACGGATGATCCCTGGAATGACAGGTCTAGCATATGAGGAACGGCTGAGGATACTGGGGTTGTATTCGTTGGAGTTTAGAAGATTAAGGGGAGATCTAATAGAGACGTACAAAATAATACATGGCTTTGAAAAGGTGGATGCTAGAAAATTGTTTCTGTTAGGCGAGGAGACTAGGACCCGTGGACACAGCCTTAGAATTAGAGGGGGTCATTTCAGAACGGAAATGCGGAGACATTTCTTCAGCCAGAGAGTGGTGGGCCTGTGGAATTCATTGCCACGGAGTGCAGTGGAAGCCGGGACGCTAAATGTCTTCAAGGCCGAGATTGATAGGTTCTTGTTGTCTAGAGGAATTAAGGGCTACGGGGAGAACGCTGGCAAGTGGAGCTGAAATGCGCATCAGCCATGATTGAATGGCGGAGTGGACTCGATGGGCCGAATGGCCTTACTTCCACTCCTATGTCTTATGGTCTTAAATGTGAGGTGCTGCATATTGAGAAAGCAAACCTTAGCAGGACGTATACACTTAATGGTAAGGTCCAAGGGAGTGTTGCTGAACAAAGAGACCTTGGAGTGCAGGTTCATAGCTCCTTGAAAGTGGAGTTGCAGGTAGATATGATAGTGAAGGCAGCATTTGGTATGCTTCCCTTTATTGGTCAGAGTATTGAGTACAGGAGTTGGGAGGTCATGTTGCGGCTGTACAGGACATTGGTTAGGCCACTGTTGGAATATTGTGTGCAATTCTGGTCTCCTTCCTATCGGAAAGATATTGTGAAACTTGAAAGGGTTCAGAAAAGATTTACAAGGATGTTGCCAGGACTGGAGGATTTGAGCTACAGGGAGAGGCTGAACAGGCTGGGGCTGTTTTCTCTGGAGTGTTGGAGGCTGAGGGGTGACCTTATCGAGGTTTATAAAATCATGAGGGGCATGGATAGGGTAAATAGACAAGGCCTTTTCCCTGGGGTGGGGGAGTCCAGAAGTAGGGGGCATAGGTTTAGGGTGAGAGAGAAAAGATATAAAAGGGATCTAAGGGGCACATTTTTCATGGAGAGGTTGGTGCACGTATGTAATGGGCTGGTAGAGGAAGTGGTGGAGGCTGGTACAATTGCAACATTTAAAAGGCATCTGGATGGATATATGAGTATGAAGGGTTTGAAGGATATCTGCTGGGTGCTAGCATGTGGGACTAGATTGAGTTGGGATATCTGGTCGGCATGGACAGTTTGGATCGAAGGGTCTGTTTCCGTGCTGGACATCTCTCTGACTTTGCTGCTTTCCCTCAATAGGTTCAACACCAACGGCCCAACACCACCCAGTAGGATAAGGGCAACAGATACATGGCAACACCATCAGCTGCAAACCACTCAGCATCCCAACTTGGAAACATATCCCTGCTCCTTCAGTGGAGCTGGATCAGAATCCTGAAATTCCCTCCCTAATGGCGTTGTGGATGTCCCCATACCAGATGGACTGCAGCAGCTGAATCTCACTTTCTCCTAGGCAGTTGGTGAAGGTTCAGTAAGTGCCAGCCCAGTCAGGAACACCCACTACCCAGGAATCAAATTCCAATTTGCAGCTGAAATCTAAAAACTAAATCAATGGTACCAAAAATTGAGGTTTTGCAGAAAAAAAAGGAGACCATATAATCAAGAACTGTGCCAGTATTCATGACCTTTGTCAGATTATTTTATAATACAATGCAGCTGTATGCAGAAGTCTTAAAAACATTAAAGTCCCAGGTTTCCATTTCAGCTTCTCTGGTGGTAGCAGAAACACCCAACAACAAACTGTTGGAACGAATGGCCCGCTTTCTCAGAGCAGCTACCTACCAAAGGGATAATCCCCAGAACGAAGGGAGAGCCTTATACAACATCCCGAGGTCAATGTAAGTGGCTGGGAGTAATTACTGCTCTCTAATCATCTGGAAAATACTGCAGTTGCATCAGGTCTGTCCAGTGAGCTCTGGAGCAGGTATATATTAAATATCAGACAGATTCCCACGCCTCTAGGCAGGGAAACAGTTGGGAATTTCGCACTGTCTGCATGTACAACTTCATTAAGGTTGAAAACAAATAACAACAAAAGGAAGGCAAACACTTCGGAGGAAGGAATCTGCTTCAGCCCCCCCCCCAAAAAAAAGAGGCAGGTGACCTTTACATTTCACCCAACACTGACGGGAGGAACCAGAGAGAAATTAAAATATCCCCTTTAAGCAAGTGATTCCCAATCAGTTTAGAAATCCCAGAAGGAAACTAATCCACAGAAGGGAAAGGTTTCCTCCAGGACACAGCTTCTAGCTCAGCTATAGGCAATGAGGCTTCTCCAGTTAATTGCCCGAACTGGTACAGTTTGCAAAACTATCAACAGCCAATGGTCTGATAGTGAAGCAGACTGGGAGAGACCCAATACAAGTCAATGAGTAGAGTCGGAGCCTTTACGTTTCCTGCGAAAGAGCCTGATCCATGTGCCGTGTACCAGACTTACAAATGAAATTACTCATCATAGACACCAATCAGAGATTCATCACATTCCTTCCCCTCAATACAGGAACGCACAGGCATCCCATTCCCATCCATCAGCCACCCCATGTTACACTCCTCCACACAACAGACCCCAACAGCATCTGCACACATACCTCAACCATGGCCCACAGGACACCCTTCATTACCTTTCACTGCTCACAGACACACTGTCACTGAGTCACTGCAGAGTCTCTCACCCTGCCTCCAACGGCCACACTCCCCCTCCCTGCCCTCGGCCAACCCCCCCATCCCTGCTTCCCACACTCCCCCACCTTGCCTCCCACCATCGCTCTCCCCTTCCCACTGCCACACTCCCCCTCCCCCTCCCCCTCCCTGACCTCCACCGCCACACACTCCCTCCCCTCACCGCCCCTTGCCCTCCAACTCCCCGCCCCGCCCCTGCACGCTCTCCGTCCCACTCACCCCCTCTCCATCCCACTCTCCGTCCCACTCACCCCCTCTCTGTCCCGCTCACTCTCTCTCTCTGTCCCGCTCACTCTCTCTCTCTGTCCCGTTCTCTGTCCCACTCTCTCTCCGTCCCACTCACCCCCTCTCCATCCCACTCTCCGTCCCACTCACCCCCTCTCTGTCCCGCTCACTCTCTCTCTCTGTCCCGCTCACTCTCTCTCTCTGTCCCGTTCTCTGTCCCACTCTCTCTCCGTCCCACTCACCCCCTCTCCATCCCACTCTCCGTCCCACTCACCCCCTCTCTGTCCCGCTCACTCTCTCTCTCTGTCCCGTTCTCTGTCCCACTCTCTCTCCGTCCCACTCACGCGCTCTCTCTCTCTCTCTGTCCCGCTCACTCTCTCTCTCTGTCCCGTTCTC
>NC_092741.1:12992585-12995085 GCF_047496795.1 Chiloscyllium punctatum | reverse complement strand
GCTCACTCTCTCTCTCACTCTCTCTGTCCCGCTCACTCACTCTCTCACTCTCTCTGTCCCGCTCACTCACTCTCTCACTCTCTCTGTCCCGCTCACTCACTCTCTCTGTCCCGCTCACTCACTCTCTCTCTCTCTCTCTGTTCTGTCCCGCTCACTCTCTCTCTCTCTCTCTCTCTGTCCCGCTCACTCTCTCTCTCACTCTCTCGCTCTCTGTCCCGCTCACTCTCTCGCTCTATGCCGCTCACTCTCTCTCTCTCTCTCTGTCCCGCTCACTCTCTCTCTCTCTGTCCCGCTCACTCGCTCTCTCTCCCGCTCACTCTCTCGCTCTCTGTCCCGCTCACTCTCTCGCTCTCTCTCTCTCTCGGTCCCGCTCACTCTCTCTCTCTCTCTCTCTGTCCCGCTCACTCTCTCTCTCACTCTCTCTGTCCCGCTCACTCACTCTCTCTGTCCCGCTCACTCACTCTCTCTGTCCCGCTCACTCACTCTCTCTCTCTCTCTCTCTGTCCCGCTCACTCTCTCTCTCTCTCTCTGTCCCGCTCACTCTCTCTCTCACTCTCTCGCTCTCTGTCCCGCTCACTCTCTCGCTCTGTGCCGCTCACTCTCTCTCTCTCTCTCTCTGTCCCGCTCACTCTCTCTCTCTCTGTCCCGCTCACTCTCTCGCTCTCTGTCCCGCTCGCTCTCTGTCCCGCTCGCTCTCTGTCCCGCTCGCTCTCTCGCTCTCTGTCCCGCTCACTCTCTCGCTCTCTGTCCCGCTCACTCTCTCGCTCTCTGTCCCGCTCACTCTCTCGCTCTCTGTCCCGCTCACTCCCTCGCTCTCTGTCCCGCTCACTCCCTCGCTCTCTGTCCCGCTCACTCCCTCGCTCTCTGTCCCGCTCACTCCCTCGCTCTCTGTCCCGCTCACTCCCTCGCTCTCTGTCCCGCTCACTCTCTCGCTCTCTGTCCCGCTCACTCTCTCGCTCTCTGTCCCGCTCACTCTCTCGCTCTCTGTCCCGCTCACTCTCTCGCTCTCTGTCCCGCTCACTCTCTCGCTCTCTGTCCCGCTCACTCTCTCGCTCTCTGTCCCGCTCACTCTCTCGCTCTCTGTCCCGCTCACTCTCTCGCTCTCTGTCCCGCTCACTCTCTCGCTCTCTGTCCCGCTCACTCTCTCTCTCTCTCTGTCCCGCTCACTCTCTCTCTCTCTGTCCCGCTCACTCTCTCTCTCTCTCTCTGTCCCTCTCTCACTCTCTCTCTCTCTCTCTCTCTCTGTCCCACTCACTCTCTCTCTCTCTCTGTCCCGCTCACTCTCTCTCTCTCTCTCTCTGTCCCGCTCACTCTCTCTCTCTCTCTCTCTGTCCCGCTCACTCTCTCTCTCTCTCTGTCCCTCTCTCACTCTCTCTCTCTCACTCACTCTCTGTCCCACTCTCACTCTCTCTCTGTCCCACTCACTCTCTCTCTGTCCCGCTCACTCTCTCTCTCTCTCTGTGTCCCGCTCACTCTCTCTCTCTCTCTGTGTCCCGCTCACTCTCTCTCTCTCTGTGTCCCGCTCACTCTCTCTCTCCCGCTCACACTCTCTCTCTCTCTCTGTCCCGCTCACTCTCTCTCTCTCTCTATCTCTGTCCCGCTCACTCTCTCTCTCTGTCCCGCTCACTCTCTCTCTCTGTCCCGCTCACTCTCTCTCTCTGTCCCTATCATACTCTCTCTCTCTCTCTCTCTGTCCCACTCACACTCTCTCTCTCTCTCTCTGTCCCGCTCACTCTCTCTCTCTCTCTCTCTCTCTCTGTCCCGCTCACTCTCTCTCTCTCTCTCTCTCTCTCTGTCCCACTCACTCTCTCTCTCTCTCTGTCCCGCTCACTCTCTCTCTCTCTCTCTCTGTCCCGCTCACTCTCTCTCTCTCTCTCTCTCTGTCCCGCTCACTCTCTCTCTCTCTCTCTCTCTCTCTCTCTCTGTCCCGCTCACTCTCTCTCTCTCTCTCTCTCTCTGTCCCGCTCACTCTCTCTCTCTCTCTCTCTCTCTGTCCCGCTCACTCTCTCTCTCTCTCTCTCTCTCTCTGTCCCGCTCACTCTCTCTCTCTCTCTCTCTTTGTCCCGCTCTCTCTCTCTCTCTGTCCCGCTCTCTCTCTCTCTCTGTCCCGCTCTCTCTCTCTCTCTCTCTCTCTCTGTCCCGCTCACACTCTCTCTCTCTCTCTCTGTCCCGCTCACACTCTCTCTCTCTCTCTCTCTGTCCCGCTCACTCTCTCTCTCTCTCTCTCTCTCTGTCCCGCTCACTCTCTCTCTCTCTGTCCCGCTCACTCTCTCTCTCTCTGTCCCGCTCACTCTCTCTCTCTCTGTCCCGCTCACTCTCTCTCTCTCTGTCCCGCTCACTCTCTCTCTCTCTGTCCCGCTCACTCTGTCCCGCTCACTCTCTCTCTCTCTGTCCCGCTCACTCTCTCTCTCTCTCTCTCTCTCTCTGTCCCGCTCACTCTCTCTCTCCCGCTCACTCTCTCTCTCACTCTCTCTGTCCCGCTCACTCACTCTCTCACTCT